>NW_027414905.1:0-61160 GCF_964106895.1 Numenius arquata
AGGGGCCATATTTTTCTGTAGTGGCTAGTAGTATTCTGTAGGCGTCTGTAGGGTTCCGTAGGCGCCTGCAGTGTTCTGTAGGAGCCCATAGGGTTTTCGTGAGGTTCCGTTGTGTTGCTAAGGGTCTTGTAGAGTGCTGTCGGGTCCTGGAGTATTCTGTAGGGTTCCAGAGGGGCTCGTAGGGTTCCATCGAAATCTATAGGGTTCCCTAGGGGCCCATAGAGTCCCGTAGATTTCCGTAGGGACCTGTAGGGTTGTGTAAGTGCCCGCAGAAGTCTGTAGGAGTCTGTGGGATTCTGTAAGGTTCCGGAGGGTTCTGCAGGGTTCCGTAGGGACCCGTAGAGTTCCGTAGTGGCTGGTAAAGTTCCGTAGGGCCCTGTGGGGTTCTGTATGGACCTGTAGGGTTCCGTAGGGGCCTGCAGGGTTCCGTAAGTGCCCGCAGGTGTCTGTAGGGTTCCGTAGGGGTCTGTAGGGTTCCGTAGGCACCTGCAGTGTTCTGTAGGAGCCCATAGGGTTTTCGTGAGGTTCCGTTGTGTTGCTAAGGGTCTTGTAGAGTGCTGTCGGGTCCTGGAGTATTCTGTAGGGTTCCAGAGGGCCTCGTAGGGTTCCGTCGAAATCTGAAGGGGCCCATAGAGTCCCGTAGATTGCCGTAGGGACCTGTAGGGTTGTGTAAGTGCCCGCAGGGGTTGGTAGGAGCTTGTAGGGTGCCATATGTTTCCGGAGGGTTGTGTAGGGTTCCGTAGGGGCCTGTGGTGTTCCCTAGGGGCCTGTAGAGTCTCGTACAGTTCCGTAGGGTCCTGTAGGTTTCCATAAGCGCCCGCAGAGGTCTGAAGGGGCCCGTACTGTTCCGTAAGGATCCATAGGGTTCCGTAGAGCTTCGTAGGTTCCCTAGAGGCCTCTGGAGTACCGCAGGAGCCAGTAGTGTTCCGTAGGGTCCTCTAGGGTTGAGTAAGTGCCCGCAGGAGTCTGTAGGAATCCGTGGGATTCTGTAAGGTTCTGGAGGGTTCTGCAGGGTTCCGTAGGGGCCCGTAGAGTTCCGTAGTGGCTGGTAAAGTTCCCTAGGGCCCTGTACCGTTCCGTAACTGCCTGCAAGGGTCTTTAGGCTTCCGTAGGGGCTGGTAGGGTTCCATAAAGTTCCGCGGGTTCCTGCAGAGTTCTGCAAGTGCCCGCAAGGGCCTGTAGGGGCCCACAGTGTTTCTGCCAGGTTCCGTAGAGTTCCGTAGGGGCCATATTTTTCTGTAGTGGCTGGTAGTATTCTGTAGGCGTCTGTAGGGTTCCGTAGGCGCCTGCAGTGTTCTGTAGGAGCCCATAGGGGTTTAGTGAGGTTCCGTTGTGTTGCTAAGGGTCTTGTAGAGTGCTGTCGGGTCCTGGAGTATTCTGTAGGGTTCCAGAGGGGCTCGTAGGGTTCCATCGAAATCTATTGGGTTCCCTAGGGGCCCATAGAGTCCCGTAGATTTCCGTAGGGACCTGTAGGGTTGTGTAAGTGCCCGCAGAAGTCTGTAGGAGTCTGTGGGATTCTGTAAGGTTCCGGAGGGTTCTGCAGGGTTCCGTAGGGACCCGTAGAGTTCTGTAGTGGCTGGTAAAGTTCCGTAGGGCCCTGTGGGGTTCTGTATGGACCTGTAGGGTTCCGTAGGGGCCTGCAGGGTTCCGTAAGTGCCCGCAGGTGTCTGTAGGGTTCCGTAGGGGTCTGTAGGGTTCCGTAGGCACCTGCAGTGTTCTGTAGGAGCCCATAGGGTTTTAGTGAGGTTCCGTTGTGTTGCTAAGGGTCTTGTAGAGTGCTGTCGGGTCCTGGAGTATTCTGTAGGGTTCCAGAGGGCCTCGTAGGGTTCCGTCGAAATCTGAAGGGGCCCATAGAGTCCCGTAGATTGCCGTAGGGACCTGTAGGGTTGTGTAAGTGCCCGCAGGGGTTGGTAGGAGCTTGTAGGGTGCCATATGTTTCCGGAGGGTTGTGTAGGGTTCCGTAGGGGCCTGTGGTGTTCCCTAGGGGCCTGTAGAGTCTCGTACAGTTCCGTAGGGTCCTGTAGGTTTCCATAAGCGCCCGCAGAGGTCTGAAGGGGCCCGTACTGTTCCGTAAGGATCCATAGGGTTCCGTAGAGCTTCGTAGGTTCCCTAGAGGCCTCTGGAGTACCGCAGGAGCCAGTAGTGTTCCGTAGGGTCCTCTAGGGTTGAGTAAGTGCCCGCAGGAGTCTGTAGGAATCCGTGGGATTCTGTAAGGTTCTGGAGGGTTCTGCAGGGTTCTGTAGGGGCCCGTAGAGTTCCGTAGTGGCTGGTAAAGTTCCCTAGGGCCCTGTACCGTTCCGTAACTGCCTGCAAGGGTCTTTAGGCTTCCGTAGGGGCTGGTAGGGTTCCATAAAGTTCCGTGGGTTCCTGCAGAGTTCTGCAAGTGCCCGCAAGGGCCTGTAGGGGCCCACAGTGTTTCTGCCAGGTTCCGTAGAGTTCCGTAGGGGCCATATTTTTCTGTAGTGGCTGGTAGTATTCTGTAGGGGTCTGTAGGGTTCCGTAGGCGCCTGCAGTGTTCTGTAGGAGCCCATAGGGTTTTCGTGAGGTTCCGTTGTGTTGCTAAGGGTCTTGTAGAGTGCTGTCGGGTCCTGGAGTATTCTGTAGGGTTCCAGAGGGGCTCGTAGGGTTCCGTCGAAATCTATAGGGTTCCCTAGGGGCCCATAGAGTCCCGTAGATTTCCGTAGGGACCTGTAGGGTTGTGTAAGTGCCCGCAGAAGTCTGTAGGAGTCTGTGGGATTCTGTAAGGTTCCGGAGGGTTCTGCAGGGTTCCGTAGGGACCCGTAGAGTTCCGTAGTGGCTGGTAAAGTTCCGTAGGGCCCTGTGGGGTTCTGTATGGACCTGTAGGGTTCCGTAGGGGCCTGCAGGGTTCCGTAAGTGCCCGCAGGTGTCTGTAGGGTTCCGTAGGGGTCTGTAGGGTTCCGTAGGCACCTGCAGTGTTCTGTAGGAGCCCATAGGGTTTTCGTGAGGTTCCGTTGTGTTGCTAAGGGTCTTGTAGAGTGCTGTCGGGTCCTGAAGTATTCTGTAGGGTTCCAGAGGGGCTCGTAGGGTTCCATCGAAATCTATAGGGTTCCCTAGGGGCCCATAGAGTCCCGTAGATTTCCGTAGGGACCTGTAGGGTTGTGTAAGTGCCCGCAGAAGTCTGTAGGAGTCTGTGGGATTCTGTAAGGTTCCGGAGGGTTCTGCAGGGTTCCGTAGGGACCCGTAGAGTTCCGTAGTGGCTGGTAAAGTTCCGTAGGGCCCTGTGGGGTTCTGTATGGACCTGTAGGGTTCCGTAGGGGCCTGCAGGGTTCCGTAAGTGCCCGCAGGTGTCTGTAGGGTTCCGTAGGGGTCTGTAGGGTTCCGTAGGCACCTGCAGTGTTCTGTAGGAGCCCATAGGGTTTTCGTGAGGTTCCGTTGTGTTGCTAAGGGTCTTGTAGAGTGCTGTCGGGTCCTGGAGTATTCTGTAGGGTTCCAGAGGGCCTCGTAGGGTTCCGTCGAAATCTGAAGGGGCCCATAGAGTCCCATAGATTGCCGTAGGGACCTGTAGGGTTGTGTAAGTGCCCGCAGGGGTTGGTAGGAGCTTGTAGGGTGCCATATGTTTCCGGAGGGTTGTGTAGGGTTCCGTAGGGGCCTGTGGTGTTCCCTAGGGGCCTGTAGAGTCTCGTACAGTTCCGTAGGGTCCTGTAGGTTTCCATAAGCGCCCGCAGAGGTCTGAAGGGGCCCGTACTGTTCCGTAAGGATCCATAGGGTTCCGTAGAGCTTCGTAGGTTCCCTAGAGGCCTCTGGAGTACCGCAGGAGCCAGTAGTGTTCCATAGGGTCCTCTAGGGTTGAGTAAGTGCCCGCAGGAGTCTGTAGGAATCCATGGGATTCTGTAAGGTTCTGGAGGGTTCTGCAGGGTTCCGTAGGGGCCCGTAGAGTTCCGTAGTGGCTGGTAAAGTTCCCTAGGGCCCTGTACCGTTCCGTAACTGCCTGCAAGGGTCTTTAGGCTTCCGTAGGGGCTGGTAGGGTTCCATAAAGTTCCGCGGGTTCCTGCAGAGTTCTGCAAGTGCCCGCAAGGGCCTGTAGGGGCCCACAGTGTTTCTGCCAGGTTCCGTAGAGTTCCGTAGGGGCCATATTTTTCTGTAGTGGCTAGTAGTATTCTGTAGGCGTCTGTAGGGTTCCGTAGGCGCCTGCAGTGTTCTGTAGGAGCCCATAGGGGTTTAGTGAGGTTCCGTTGTGTTGCTAAGGGTCTTGTAGAGTGCTGTCGGGTCCTGGAGTATTCTGTAGGGTTCCAGAGGGGCTCGTAGGGTTCCATCGAAATCTATTGGGTTCCCTAGGGGCCCATAGAGTCCCGTAGATTTCCGTAGGGACCTGTAGGGTTGTGTAAGTGCCCGCAGAAGTCTGTAGGAGTCTGTGGGATTCTGTAAGGTTCCGGAGGGTTCTGCAGGGTTCCGTAGGGACCCGTAGAGTTCTGTAGTGGCTGGTAAAGTTCCGTAGGGCCCTGTGGGGTTCTGTATGGACCTGTAGGGTTCCGTAGGGGCCTGCAGGGTTCCGTAAGTGCCCGCAGGTGTCTGTAGGGTTCCGTAGGGGTCTGTAGGGTTCCGTAGGCACCTGCAGTGTTCTGTAGGAGCCCATAGGGTTTTAGTGAGGTTCCGTTGTGTTGCTAAGGGTCTTGTAGAGTGCTGTCGGGTCCTGGAGTATTCTGTAGGGTTCCAGAGGGCCTCGTAGGGTTCCGTCGAAATCTGAAGGGGCCCATAGAGTCCCGTAGATTGCCGTAGGGACCTGTAGGGTTGTGTAAGTGCCCGCAGGGGTTGGTAGGAGCTTGTAGGGTGCCATATGTTTCCGGAGGGTTGTGTAGGGTTCCGTAGGGGCCTGTGGTGTTCCCTAGGGGCCTGTAGAGTCTCGTACAGTTCCGTAGGGTCCTGTAGGTTTCCATAAGCGCCCGCAGAGGTCTGAAGGGGCCCGTACTGTTCCGTAAGGATCCATAGGGTTCCGTAGAGCTTCGTAGGTTCCCTAGAGGCCTCTGGAGTACCGCAGGAGCCAGTAGTGTTCCGTAGGGTCCTCTAGGGTTGAGTAAGTGCCCGCAGGAGTCTGTAGGAATCCGTGGGATTCTGTAAGGTTCTGGAGGGTTCTGCAGGGTTCCGTAGGGGCCCGTAGAGTTCCGTAGTGGCTGGTAAAGTTCCCTAGGGCCCTGTACCGTTCCGTAACTGCCTGCAAGGGTCTTTAGGCTTCCGTAGGGGCTGGTAGGGTTCCATAAAGTTCCGCGGGTTCCTGCAGAGTTCTGCAAGTGCCCGCAAGGGCCTGTAGGGGCCCACAGTGTTTCTGCCAGGTTCCGTAGAGTTCCGTAGGGGCCATATTTTTCTGTAGTGGCTGGTAGTATTCTGTAGGCGTCTGTAGGGTTCCGTAGGCGCCTGCAGTGTTCTGTAGGAGCCCATAGGGGTTTAGTGAGGTTCCGTTGTGTTGCTAAGGGTCTTGTAGAGTGCTGTCGGGTCCTGGAGTATTCTGTAGGGTTCCAGAGGGGCTCGTAGGGTTCCATCGAAATCTATTGGGTTCCCTAGGGGCCCATAGAGTCCCGTAGATTTCCGTAGGGACCTGTAGGGTTGTGTAAGTGCCCGCAGAAGTCTGTAGGAGTCTGTGGGATTCTGTAAGGTTCCGGAGGGTTCTGCAGGGTTCCGTAGGGACCCGTAGAGTTCTGTAGTGGCTGGTAAAGTTCCGTAGGGCCCTGTGGGGTTCTGTATGGACCTGTAGGGTTCCGTAGGGGCCTGCAGGGTTCCGTAAGTGCCCGCAGGTGTCTGTAGGGTTCCGTAGGGGTCTGTAGGGTTCCGTAGGCACCTGCAGTGTTCTGTAGGAGCCCATAGGGTTTTAGTGAGGTTCCGTTGTGTTGCTAAGGGTCTTGTAGAGTGCTGTCGGGTCCTGGAGTATTCTGTAGGGTTCCAGAGGGCCTCGTAGGGTTCCGTCGAAATCTGAAGGGGCCCATAGAGTCCCGTAGATTGCCGTAGGGACCTGTAGGGTTGTGTAAGTGCCCGCAGGGGTTGGTAGGAGCTTGTAGGGTGCCATATGTTTCCGGAGGGTTGTGTAGGGTTCCGTAGGGGCCTGTGGTGTTCCCTAGGGGCCTGTAGAGTCTCGTACAGTTCCGTAGGGTCCTGTAGGTTTCCATAAGCGCCCGCAGAGGTCTGAAGGGGCCCGTACTGTTCCGTAAGGATCCATAGGGCTCCGTAGAGCTTCGTAGGTTCCCTAGAGGCCTCTGGAGTACCGCAGGAGCCAGTAGTGTTCCGTAGGGTCCTCTAGGGTTGAGTAAGTGCCCGCAGGAGTCTGTAGGAATCCGTGGGATTCTGTAAGGTTCTGGAGGGTTCTGCAGGGTTCCGTAGGGGCCCGTAGAGTTCCGTAGTGGCTGGTAAAGTTCCCTAGGGCCCTGTACCGTTCCGTAACTGCCTGCAAGGGTCTTTAGGCTTCCGTAGGGGCTGGTAGGGTTCCATAAAGTTCCGTGGGTTCCTGCAGAGTTCTGCAAGTGCCCGCAAGGGCCTGTAGGGGCCCACAGTGTTTCTGCCAGGTTCCGTAGAGTTCCGTAGGGGCCATATTTTTCTGTAGTGGCTGGTAGTATTCTGTAGGGGTCTGTAGGGTTCCGTAGGCGCCTGCAGTGTTCTGTAGGAGCCCATAGGGTTTTCGTGAGGTTCCGTTGTGTTGCTAAGGGTCTTGTAGAGTGCTGTCGGGTCCTGGAGTATTCTGTAGGGTTCCAGAGGGGCTCGTAGGGTTCCGTCGAAATCTATAGGGTACCCTAGGGGCCCATAGAGTCCCGTAGATTTCCGTAGGGACCTGTAGGGTTGTGTAAGTGCCCGCAGAAGTCTGTAGGAGTCTGTGGGATTCTGTAAGGTTCCGGAGGGTTCTGCAGGGTTCCGTAGGGACCCGTAGAGTTCCGTAGTGGCTGGTAAAGTTCCGTAGGGCCCTGTGGGGTTCTGTATGGACCTGTAGGGTTCCGTAGGGGCCTGCAGGGTTCCGTAAGTGCCCGCAGGTGTCTGTAGGGTTCCGTAGGGGTCTGTAGGGTTCCGTAGGCACCTGCAGTGTTCTGTAGGAGCCCATAGGGTTTTCGTGAGGTTCCGTTGTGTTGCTAAGGGTCTTGTAGAGTGCTGTCGGGTCCTGGAGTATTCTGTAGGGTTCCAGAGGGCCTCGTAGGGTTCCGTCGAAATCTGAAGGGTTCCCTAGGGGCCCGTAGAGTCCCGTAGATTGCTGTAGGGACCTGTAGGGTTGTGTAAGTGCCCGCAGGGGTTGGTAGGAGCTTGTAGGGTGCCATATGTTTCCGGAGGGTTGTGTAGGGTTCCGTAGGGGCCTGTGGTGTTCCCTAGGGGCCTGTAGAGTCTCGTACAGTTCCGTAGGGTCCTGTAGGTTTCCATAAGCGCCCGCAGAGGTCTGAAGGGGCCCGTACTGTTCCGTAAGGATCCATAGGGTTCCGTAGAGCTTCGTAGGTTCCCTAGAGGCCTCTGGAGTACCGCAGGAGCCAGTAGTGTTCCGTAGGGTCCTCTAGGGTTGAGTAAGTGCCCGCAGGAGTCTGTAGGAATCCGTGGGATTCTGTAAGGTTCTGGAGGGTTCTGCAGGGTTCCGTAGGGGCCCGTAGAGTTCCGTAGTGGCTGGTAAAGTTCCCTAGGGCCCTGTACCGTTCCGTAACTGCCTGCAAGGGTCTTTAGGCTTCCGTAGGGGCTGGTAGGGTTCCATAAAGTTCCGCGGGTTCCTGCAGAGTTCTGCAAGTGCCCGCAAGGGCCTGTAGGGGCCCACAGTGTTTCTGCCAGGTTCCGTAGAGTTCTGTAGGGGCCATATTTTTCTGTAGTGGCTAGTAGTATTCTGTAGGCGTCTGTAGGGTTCCGTAGGCGCCTGCAGTGTTCTGTAGGAGCCCATAGGGTTTTCGTGAGGTTCCGTTGTGTTGCTAAGGGTCTTGTAGAGTGCTGTCGGGTCCTGGAGTATTCTGTAGGGTTCCAGAGGGGCTCGTAGGGTTCCGTCGAAATCTATAGGGTACCCTAGGGGCCCATAGAGTCCCGTAGATTTCCGTAGGGACCTGTAGGGTTGTGTAAGTGCCCGCAGAAGTCTGTAGGAGTCTGTGGGATTCTGTAAGGTTCCGGAGGGTTCTGCAGGGTTCCGTAGGGACCCGTAGAGTTCCGTAGTGGCTGGTAAAGTTCCGTAGGGCCCTGTGGGGTTCTGTATGGACCTGTAGGGTTCCGTAGGGGCCTGCAGGGTTCCGTAAGTGCCCGCAGGTGTCTGTAGGGTTCCGTAGGGGTCTGTAGGGTTCCGTAGGCACCTGCAGTGTTCTGTAGGAGCCCATAGGGTTTTCGTGAGGTTCCGTTGTGTTGCTAAGGGTCTTGTAGAGTGCTGTCGGGTCCTGGAGTATTCTGTAGGGTTCCAGAGGGCCTCGTAGGGTTCCGTCGAAATCTGAAGGGGCCCATAGAGTCCCGTAGATTGCCGTAGGGACCTGTAGGGTTGTGTAAGTGCCCGCAGGGGTTGGTAGGAGCTTGTAGGGTGCCATATGTTTCCGGAGGGTTGTGTAGGGTTCCGTAGGGGCCTGTGGTGTTCCCTAGGGGCCTGTAGAGTCTCGTACAGTTCCGTAGGGTCCTGTAGGTTTCCATAAGCGCCCGCAGAGGTCTGAAGGGGCCCGTACTGTTCCGTAAGGATCCATAGGGTTCCGTAGAGCTTCGTAGGTTCCCTAGAGGCCTCTGGAGTACCGCAGGAGCCAGTAGTGTTCCGTAGGGTCCTCTAGGGTTGAGTAAGTGCCCGCAGGAGTCTGTAGGAATCCGTGGGATTCTGTAAGGTTCTGGAGGGTTCTGCAGGGTTCTGTAGGGGCCCGTAGAGTTCCGTAGTGGCTGGTAAAGTTCCCTAGGGCCCTGTACCGTTCCGTAACTGCCTGCAAGGGTCTTTAGGCTTCCGTAGGGGCTGGTAGGGTTCCATAAAGTTCCGTGGGTTCCTGCAGAGTTCTGCAAGTGCCCGCAAGGGCCTGTAGGGGCCCACAGTGTTTCTGCCAGGTTCCGTAGAGTTCCGTAGGGGCCATATTTTTCTGTAGTGGCTGGTAGTATTCTGTAGGGGTCTGTAGGGTTCCGTAGGCGCCTGCAGTGTTCTGTAGGAGCCCATAGGGTTTTCGTGAGGTTCCGTTGTGTTGCTAAGGGTCTTGTAGAGTGCTGTCGGGTCCTGGAGTATTCTGTAGGGTTCCAGAGGGGCTCGTAGGGTTCCATCGAAATCTATAGGGTTCCCTAGGGGCCCATAGAGTCCCGTAGATTTCCGTAGGGACCTGTAGGGTTGTGTAAGTGCCCGCAGAAGTCTGTAGGAGTCTGTGGGATTCTGTAAGGTTCCGGAGGGTTCTGCAGGGTTCCGTAGGGACCCGTAGAGTTCCGTAGTGGCTGGTAAAGTTCCGTAGGGCCCTGTGGGGTTCTGTATGGACCTGTAGGGTTCCGTAGGGGCCTGCAGGGTTCCGTAAGTGCCCGCAGGTGTCTGTAGGGTTCTGTAGGGGTCTGTAGGGTTCCGTAGGCACCTGCAGTGTTCTGTAGGAGCCCATAGGGTTTTCGTGAGGTTCCGTTGTGTTGCTAAGGGTCTTGTAGAGTGCTGTCGGGTCCTGGAGTATTCTGTAGGGTTCCAGAGGGGCTCGTAGGGTTCCATCGAAATCTATAGGGTTCCCTAGGGGCCCATAGAGTCCCGTAGATTTCCGTAGGGACCTGTAGGGTTGTGTAAGTGCCCGCAGAAGTCTGTAGGAGTCTGTGGGATTCTGTAAGGTTCCGGAGGGTTCTGCAGGGTTCCGTAGGGACCCGTAGAGTTCCGTAGTGGCTGGTAAAGTTCCGTAGGGCCCTGTGGGGTTCTGTATGGACCTGTAGGGTTCCGTAGGGGCCTGCAGGGTTCCGTAAGTGCCCGCAGGTGTCTGTAGGGTTCCGTAGGGGTCTGTAGGGTTCCGTAGGCACCTGCAGTGTTCTGTAGGAGCCCATAGGGTTTTCGTGAGGTTCCGTTGTGTTGCTAAGGGTCTTGTAGAGTGCTGTCGGGTCCTGGAGTATTCTGTAGGGTTCCAGAGGGCCTCGTAGGGTTCCGTCGAAATCTGAAGGGGCCCATAGAGTCCCGTAGATTGCCGTAGGGACCTGTAGGGTTGTGTAAGTGCCCGCAGGGGTTGGTAGGAGCTTGTAGGGTGCCATATGTTTCCGGAGGGTTGTGTAGGGTTCCGTAGGGGCCTGTGGTGTTCCCTAGGGGCCTGTAGAGTCTCGTACAGTTCCGTAGGGTCCTGTAGGTTTCCATAAGCGCCCGCAGAGGTCTGAAGGGGCCCGTACTGTTCCGTAAGGATCCATAGGGTTCCGTAGAGCTTCGTAGGTTCCCTAGAGGCCTCTGGAGTACCGCAGGAGCCAGTAGTGTTCCGTAGGGTCCTCTAGGGTTGAGTAAGTGCCCGCAGGAGTCTGTAGGAATCCGTGGGATTCTGTAAGGTTCTGGAGGGTTCTGCAGGGTTCTGTAGGGGCCCGTAGAGTTCCGTAGTGGCTGGTAAAGTTCCCTAGGGCCCTGTACCGTTCCGTAACTGCCTGCAAGGGTCTTTAGGCTTCCGTAGGGGCTGGTAGGGTTCCATAAAGTTCCGTGGGTTCCTGCAGAGTTCTGCAAGTGCCCGCAAGGGCCTGTAGGGGCCCACAGTGTTTCTGCCAGGTTCCGTAGAGTTCCGTAGGGGCCATATTTTTCTGTAGTGGCTGGTAGTATTCTGTAGGGGTCTGTAGGGTTCCGTAGGCGCCTGCAGTGTTCTGTAGGAGCCCATAGGGTTTTCGTGAGGTTCCGTTGTGTTGCTAAGGGTCTTGTAGAGTGCTGTCGGGTCCTGGAGTATTCTGTAGGGTTCCAGAGGGGCTCGTAGGGTTCCATCGAAATCTATAGGGTTCCCTAGGGGCCCATAGAGTCCCGTAGATTTCCGTAGGGACCTGTAGGGTTGTGTAAGTGCCCGCAGAAGTCTGTAGGAGTCTGTGGGATTCTGTAAGGTTCCGGAGGGTTCTGCAGGGTTCCGTAGGGACCCGTAGAGTTCCGTAGTGGCTGGTAAAGTTCCGTAGGGCCCTGTGGGGTTCTGTATGGACCTGTAGGGTTCCGTAGGGGCCTGCAGGGTTCCGTAAGTGCCCGCAGGTGTCTGTAGGGTTCTGTAGGGGTCTGTAGGGTTCCGTAGGCACCTGCAGTGTTCTGTAGGAGCCCATAGGGTTTTCGTGAGGTTCCGTTGTGTTGCTAAGGGTCTTGTAGAGTGCTGTCGGGTCCTGGAGTATTCTGTAGGGTTCCAGAGGGGCTCGTAGGGTTCCATCGAAATCTATAGGGTTCCCTAGGGGCCCATAGAGTCCCGTAGATTTCCGTAGGGACCTGTAGGGTTGTGTAAGTGCCCGCAGAAGTCTGTAGGAGTCTGTGGGATTCTGTAAGGTTCCGGAGGGTTCTGCAGGGTTCCGTAGGGACCCGTAGAGTTCCGTAGTGGCTGGTAAAGTTCCGTAGGGCCCTGTGGGGTTCTGTATGGACCTGTAGGGTTCCGTAGGGGCCTGCAGGGTTCCGTAAGTGCCCGCAGGTGTCTGTAGGGTTCCGTAGGGGTCTGTAGGGTTCCGTAGGCACCTGCAGTGTTCTGTAGGAGCCCATAGGGTTTTCGTGAGGTTCCGTTGTGTTGCTAAGGGTCTTGTAGAGTGCTGTCGGGTCCTGGAGTATTCTGTAGGGTTCCAGAGGGCCTCGTAGGGTTCCGTCGAAATCTGAAGGGGCCCATAGAGTCCCGTAGATTGCCGTAGGGACCTGTAGGGTTGTGTAAGTGCCCGCAGGGGTTGGTAGGAGCTTGTAGGGTGCCATATGTTTCCGGAGGGTTGTGTAGGGTTCCGTAGGGGCCTGTGGTGTTCCCTAGGGGCCTGTAGAGTCTCGTACAGTTCCGTAGGGTCCTGTAGGTTTCCATAAGCGCCCGCAGAGGTCTGAAGGGGCCCGTACTGTTCCGTAAGGATCCATAGGGTTCCGTAGAGCTTCGTAGGTTCCCTAGAGGCCTCTGGAGTACCGCAGGAGCCAGTAGTGTTCCGTAGGGTCCTCTAGGGTTGAGTAAGTGCCCGCAGGAGTCTGTAGGAATCCGTGGGATTCTGTAAGGTTCTGGAGGGTTCTGCAGGGTTCCGTAGGGGCCCGTAGAGTTCCGTAGTGGCTGGTAAAGTTCCCTAGGGCCCTGTACCGTTCCGTAACTGCCTGCAAGGGTCTTTAGGCTTCCGTAGGGGCTGGTAGGGTTCCATAAAGTTCCGCGGGTTCCTGCAGAGTTCTGCAAGTGCCCGCAAGGGCCTGTAGGGGCCCACAGTGTTTCTGCCAGGTTCCGTAGAGTTCCGTAGGGGCCATATTTTTCTGTAGTGGCTGGTAGTATTCTGTAGGCGTCTGTAGGGTTCCGTAGGCGCCTGCAGTGTTCTGTAGGAGCCCATAGGGGTTTAGTGAGGTTCCGTTGTGTTGCTAAGGGTCTTGTAGAGTGCTGTCGGGTCCTGGAGTATTCTGTAGGGTTCCAGAGGGGCTCGTAGGGTTCCATCGAAATCTATTGGGTTCCCTAGGGGCCCATAGAGTCCCGTAGATTTCCGTAGGGACCTGTAGGGTTGTGTAAGTGCCCGCAGAAGTCTGTAGGAGTCTGTGGGATTCTGTAAGGTTCCGGAGGGTTCTGCAGGGTTCCGTAGGGACCCGTAGAGTTCCGTAGTGGCTGGTAAAGTTCCGTAGGGCCCTGTGGGGTTCTGTATGGACCTGTAGGGTTCCGTAGGGGCCTGCAGGGTTCCGTAAGTGCCCGCAGGTGTCTGTAGGGTTCCGTAGGGGTCTGTAGGGTTCCGTAGGCACCTGCAGTGTTCTGTAGGAGCCCATAGGGTTTTAGTGAGGTTCCGTTGTGTTGCTAAGGGTCTTGTAGAGTGCTGTCGGGTCCTGGAGTATTCTGTAGGGTTCCAGAGGGCCTCGTAGGGTTCCGTCGAAATCTGAAGGGGCCCATAGAGTCCCGTAGATTGCCGTAGGGACCTGTAGGGTTGTGTAAGTGCCCGCAGGGGTTGGTAGGAGCTTGTAGGGTGCCATATGTTTCCGGAGGGTTGTGTAGGGTTCCGTAGGGGCCTGTGGTGTTCCCTAGGGGCCTGTAGAGTCTCGTACAGTTCCGTAGGGTCCTGTAGGTTTCCATAAGCGCCCGCAGAGGTCTGAAGGGGCCCGTACTGTTCCGTAAGGATCCATAGGGTTCCGTAGAGCTTCGTAGGTTCCCTAGAGGCCTCTGGAGTACCGCAGGAGCCAGTAGTGTTCCGTAGGGTCCTCTAGGGTTGAGTAAGTGCCCGCAGGAGTCTGTAGGAATCCGTGGGATTCTGTAAGGTTCTGGAGGGTTCTGCAGGGTTCCGTAGGGGCCCGTAGAGTTCCGTAGTGGCTGGTAAAGTTCCCTAGGGCCCTGTACCGTTCCGTAACTGCCTGCAAGGGTCTTTAGGCTTCCGTAGGGGCTGGTAGGGTTCCATAAAGTTCCGCGGGTTCCTGCAGAGTTCTGCAAGTGCCCGCAAGGGCCTGTAGGGGCCCACAGTGTTTCTGCCAGGTTCCGTAGAGTTCCGTAGGGGCCATATTTTTCTGTAGTGGCTGGTAGTATTCTGTAGGCGTCTGTAGGGTTCCGTAGGCGCCTGCAGTGTTCTGTAGGAGCCCATAGGGGTTTAGTGAGGTTCCGTTGTGTTGCTAAGGGTCTTGTAGAGTGCTGTCGGGTCCTGGAGTATTCTGTAGGGTTCCAGAGGGGCTCGTAGGGTTCCATCGAAATCTATTGGGTTCCCTAGGGGCCCATAGAGTCCCGTAGATTTCCGTAGGGACCTGTAGGGTTGTGTAAGTGCCCGCAGAAGTCTGTAGGAGTCTGTGGGATTCTGTAAGGTTCCGGAGGGTTCTGCAGGGTTCCGTAGGGACCCGTAGAGTTCCGTAGTGGCTGGTAAAGTTCCGTAGGGCCCTGTGGGGTTCTGTATGGACCTGTAGGGTTCCGTAGGGGCCTGCAGGGTTCCGTAAGTGCCCGCAGGTGTCTGTAGGGTTCCGTAGGGGTCTGTAGGGTTCCGTAGGCACCTGCAGTGTTCTGTAGGAGCCCATAGGGTTTTCGTGAGGTTCCGTTGTGTTGCTAAGGGTCTTGTAGAGTGCTGTCGGGTCCTGGAGTATTCTGTAGGGTTCCAGAGGGCCTCGTAGGGTTCCGTCGAAATCTGAAGGGGCCCATAGAGTCCCGTAGATTGCCGTAGGGACCTGTAGGGTTGTGTAAGTGCCCGCAGGGGTTGGTAGGAGCTTGTAGGGTGCCATATGTTTCCGGAGGGTTGTGTAGGGTTCCGTAGGGGCCTGTGGTGTTCCCTAGGGGCCTGTAGAGTCTCGTACAGTTCCGTAGGGTCCTGTAGGTTTCCATAAGCGCCCGCAGAGGTCTGAAGGGGCCCGTACTGTTCCGTAAGGATCCATAGGGTTCCGTAGAGCTTCGTAGGTTCCCTAGAGGCCTCTGGAGTACCGCAGGAGCCAGTAGTGTTCCGTAGGGTCCTCTAGGGTTGAGTAAGTGCCCGCAGGAGTCTGTAGGAATCCGTGGGATTCTGTAAGGTTCTGGAGGGTTCTGCAGGGTTCCGTAGGGGCCCGTAGAGTTCCGTAGTGGCTGGTAAAGTTCCCTAGGGCCCTGTACCGTTCCGTAACTGCCTGCAAGGGTCTTTAGGCTTCCGTAGGGGCTGGTAGGGTTCCATAAAGTTCCGCGGGTTCCTGCAGAGTTCTGCAAGTGCCCGCAAGGGCCTGTAGGGGCCCACAGTGTTTCTGCCAGGTTCCGTAGAGTTCCGTAGGGGCCATATTTTTCTGTAGTGGCTGGTAGTATTCTGTAGGCGTCTGTAGGGTTCCGTAGGCGCCTGCAGTGTTCTGTAGGAGCCCATAGGGGTTTAGTGAGGTTCCGTTGTGTTGCTAAGGGTCTTGTAGAGTGCTGTCGGGTCCTGGAGTATTCTGTAGGGTTCCAGAGGGGCTCGTAGGGTTCCATCGAAATCT
This sequence comes from Numenius arquata, assembly GCF_964106895.1. Lineage (NCBI taxonomy): Eukaryota > Metazoa > Chordata > Aves > Charadriiformes > Scolopacidae > Numenius > Numenius arquata. Next base: position 14,903 of record NW_027414905.1, read on the forward strand.
ATTGGGTTCCCTAGGGGCCCATAGAGTCCCGTAGATTTCCGTAGGGACCTGTAGGGTTGTGTAAGTGCCCGCAGAAGTCTGTAGGAGTCTGTGGGATTCTGTAAGGTTCCGGAGGGTTCTGCAGGGTTCCGTAGGGACCCGTAGAGTTCCGTAGTGGCTGGTAAAGTTCCGTAGGGCCCTGTGGGGTTCTGTATGGACCTGTAGGGTTCCGTAGGGGCCTGCAGGGTTCCGTAAGTGCCCGCATGTGTCTGTAGGGTTCCGTAGGGGTCTGTAGGGTTCCGTAGGCACCTGCAGTGTTCTGTAGGAGCCCATAGGGTTTTCGTGAGGTTCCGTTGTGTTGCTAAGGGTCTTGTAGAGTGCTGTCGGGTCCTGGAGTATTCTGTAGGGTTCCAGAGGGCCTCGTAGGGTTCCGTCGAAATCTGAAGGGGCCCATAGAGTCCCGTAGATTGCCGTAGGGACCTGTAGGGTTGTGTAAGTGCCCGCAGGGGTTGGTAGGAGCTTGTAGGGTGCCATATGTTTCCGGAGGGTTGTGTAGGGTTCCGTAGGGGCCTGTGGTGTTCCCTAGGGGCCTGTAGAGTCTCGTACAGTTCCGTAGGGTCCTGTAGGTTTCCATAAGCGCCCGCAGAGGTCTGAAGGGGCCCGTACTGTTCCGTAAGGATCCATAGGGCTCCGTAGAGCTTCGTAGGTTCCCTAGAGGCCTCTGGAGTACCGCAGGAGCCAGTAGTGTTCCGTAGGGTCCTCTAGGGTTGAGTAAGTGCCCGCAGGAGTCTGTAGGAATCCGTGGGATTCTGTAAGGTTCTGGAGGGTTCTGCAGGGTTCCGTAGGGGCCCGTAGAGTTCCGTAGTGGCTGGTAAAGTTCCCTAGGGCCCTGTACCGTTCCGTAACTGCCTGCAAGGGTCTTTAGGCTTCCGTAGGGGCTGGTAGGGTTCCATAAAGTTCCGCGGGTTCCTGCAGAGTTCTGCAAGTGCCCGCAAGGGCCTGTAGGGGCCCACAGTGTTTCTGCCAGGTTCCGTAGAGTTCCGTAGGGGCCATATTTTTCTGTAGTGGCTAGTAGTATTCTGTAGGCGTCTGTAGGGTTCCGTAGGCGCCTGCAGTGTTCTGTAGGAGCCCATAGGGTTTTCGTGAGGTTCCGTTGTGTTGCTAAGGGTCTTGTAGAGTGCTGTCGGGTCCTGGAGTATTCTGTAGGGTTCCAGAGGGGCTCGTAGGGTTCCGTCGAAATCTATAGGGTACCCTAGGGGCCCATAGAGTCCCGTAGATTTCCGTAGGGACCTGTAGGGTTGTGTAAGTGCCCGCAGAAGTCTGTAGGAGTCTGTGGGATTCTGTAAGGTTCCGGAGGGTTCTGCAGGGTTCCGTAGGGACCCGTAGAGTTCCGTAGTGGCTGGTAAAGTTCCGTAGGGCCCTGTGGGGTTCTGTATGGACCTGTAGGGTTCCGTAGGGGCCTGCAGGGTTCCGTAAGTGCCCGCAGGTGTCTGTAGGGTTCCGTAGGGGTCTGTAGGGTTCCGTAGGCACCTGCAGTGTTCTGTAGGAGCCCATAGGGTTTTCGTGAGGTTCCGTTGTGTTGCTAAGGGTCTTGTAGAGTGCTGTCGGGTCCTGGAGTATTCTGTAGGGTTCCAGAGGGGCTCGTAGGGTTCCATCGAAATCTATAGGGTTCCCTAGGGGCCCATAGAGTCCCGTAGATTTCCGTAGGGACCTGTAGGGTTGTGTAAGTGCCCGCAGAAGTCTGTAGGAGTCTGTGGGATTCTGTAAGGTTCCGGAGGGTTCTGCAGGGTTCCGTAGGGACCCGTAGAGTTCCGTAGTGGCTGGTAAAGTTCCGTAGGGCCCTGTGGGGTTCTGTATGGACCTGTAGGGTTCCGTAGGGGCCTGCAGGGTTCCGTAAGTGCCCGCAGGTGTCTGTAGGGTTCCGTAGGGGTCTGTAGGGTTCCGTAGGCACCTGCAGTGTTCTGTAGGAGCCCATAGGGTTTTCGTGAGGTTCCGTTGTGTTGCTAAGGGTCTTGTAGAGTGCTGTCGGGTCCTGGAGTATTCTGTAGGGTTCCAGAGGGCCTCGTAGGGTTCCGTCGAAATCTGAAGGGGCCCATAGAGTCCCGTAGATTGCCGTAGGGACCTGTAGGGTTGTGTAAGTGCCCGCAGGGGTTGGTAGGAGCTTGTAGGGTGCCATATGTTTCCGGAGGGTTGTGTAGGGTTCCGTAGGGGCCTGTGGTGTTCCCTAGGGGCCTGTAGAGTCTCGTACAGTTCCGTAGGGTCCTGTAGGTTTCCATAAGCGCCCGCAGAGGTCTGAAGGGGCCCGTACTGTTCCGTAAGGATCCATAGGGTTCCGTAGAGCTTCGTAGGTTCCCTAGAGGCCTCTGGAGTACCGCAGGAGCCAGTAGTGTTCCGTAGGGTCCTCTAGGGTTGAGTAAGTGCCCGCAGGAGTCTGTAGGAATCCGTGGGATTCTGTAAGGTTCTGGAGGGTTCTGCAGGGTTCTGTAGGGGCCCGTAGAGTTCCGTAGTGGCTGGTAAAGTTCCCTAGGGCCCTGTACCGTTCCGTAACTGCCTGCAAGGGTCTTTAGGCTTCCGTAGGGGCTGGTAGGGTTCCATAAAGTTCCGTGGGTTCCTGCAGAGTTCTGCAAGTGCCCGCAAGGGCCTGTAGGGGCCCACAGTGTTTCTGCCAGGTTCCGTAGAGTTCCGTAGGGGCCATATTTTTCTGTAGTGGCTGGTAGTATTCTGTAGGGGTCTGTAGGGTTCCGTAGGCGCCTGCAGTGTTCTGTAGGAGCCCATAGGGTTTTCGTGAGGTTCCGTTGTGTTGCTAAGGGTCTTGTAGAGTGCTGTCGGGTCCTGGAGTATTCTGTAGGGTTCCAGAGGGGCTCGTAGGGTTACGTCGAAATCTATAGGGTTCCCTAGGGGCCCATAGAGTCCCGTAGATTTCCGTAGGGACCTGTAGGGTTGTGTAAGTGCCCGCAGAAGTCTGTAGGAGTCTGTGGGATTCTGTAAGGTTCCGGAGGGTTCTGCAGGGTTCCGTAGGGACCCGTAGAGTTCCGTAGTGGCTGGTAAAGTTCCGTAGGGCCCTGTGGGGTTCTGTATGGACCTGTAGGGTTCCGTAGGGGCCTGCAGGGTTCCGTAAGTGCCCGCAGGTGTCTGTAGGGTTCCCTAGGGGTCTGTAGGGTTCCGTAGGCACCTGCAGTGTTCTGTAGGAGCCCATAGGGTTTTCGTGAGGTTCCGTTGTGTTGCTAAGGGTCTTGTAGAGTGCTGTCGGGTCCTGGAGTATTCTGTAGGGTTCCAGAGGGCCTCGTAGGGTTCCATCGAAATCTATAGGGTTCCCTAGGGGCCCATAGAGTCCCGTAGATTTCCGTAGGGACCTGTAGGGTTGTGTAAGTGCCCGCAGAAGTCTGTAGGAGTCTGTGGGATTCTGTAAGGTTCCGGAGGGTTCTGCAGGGTTCCGTAGGGACCCGTAGAGTTCCGTAGTGGCTGGTAAAGTTCCGTAGGGCCCTGTGGGGTTCTGTATGGACCTGTAGGGTTCCGTAGGGGCCTGCAGGGTTCCGTAAGTGCCCGCAGGTGTCTGTAGGGTTCCGTAGGGGTCTGTAGGGTTCCGTAGGCACCTGCAGTGTTCTGTAGGAGCCCATAGGGTTTTCGTGAGGTTCCGTTGTGTTGCTAAGGGTCTTGTAGAGTGCTGTCGGGTCCTGGAGTATTCTGTAGGGTTCCAGAGGGCCTCGTAGGGTTCCGTCGAAATCTGAAGGGGCCCATAGAGTCCCGTAGATTGCCGTAGGGACCTGTAGGGTTGTGTAAGTGCCCGCAGGGGTTGGTAGGAGCTTGTAGGGTGCCATATGTTTCCGGAGGGTTGTGTAGGGTTCCGTAGGGGCCTGTGGTGTTCCCTAGGGGCCTGTAGAGTCTCGTACAGTTCCGTAGGGTCCTGTAGGTTTCCATAAGCGCCCGCAGAGGTCTGAAGGGGCCCGTACTGTTCCGTAAGGATCCATAGGGTTCCGTAGAGCTTCGTAGGTTCCCTAGAGGCCTCTGGAGTACCGCAGGAGCCAGTAGTGTTCCGTAGGGTCCTCTAGGGTTGAGTAAGTGCCCGCAGGAGTCTGTAGGAATCCGTGGGATTCTGTAAGGTTCTGGAGGGTTCTGCAGGGTTCCGTAGGGGCCCGTAGAGTTCCGTAGTGGCTGGTAAAGTTCCCTAGGGCCCTGTACCGTTCCGTAACTGCCTGCAAGGGTCTTTAGGCTTCCGTAGGGGCTGGTAGGGTTCCATAAAGTTCCGCGGGTTCCTGCAGAGTCCTGCAAGTGCCCGCAAGGGCCTGTAGGGGCCCACAGTGTTTCTGCCAGGTTCCGTAGAGTTCCGTAGGGGCCATATTTTTCTGTAGTGGCTGGTAGTCTTCCGTAGGGGTCTGTAGGTTTCCGTAGGCACCTACAGTGTTCTGTAGGAGCCCATAGGGTTTTCGTGAGGTTCCGTTGTGTTGCTAAGGGTCTTGTAGAGTGCTGTCGGGTCCTGGAGTATTCTGTAGGGTTCCAGAGGGGCTCGTAGGGTTCCGTCGAAATCTATAGGGTACCCTAGGGGCCCATAGAGTCCCGTAGATTTCCGTAGGGACCTGTAGGGTTGTGTAAGTGCCCGCAGAAGTCTGTAGGAGTCTGTGGGATTCTGTAAGGTTCCGGAGGGTTCTGCAGGGTTCCGTAGGGACCCGTAGAGTTCCGTAGTGGCTGGTAAAGTTCCGTAGGGCCCTGTGGGGTTCTGTATGGACCTGTAGGGTTCCGTAGGGGCCTGCAGGGTTCCGTAAGTGCCCGCAGGTGTCTGTAGGGTTCCGTAGGGGTCTGTAGGGTTCCGTAGGCGCCTGCAGTGTTCTGTAGGAGCCCATAGGGTTTTCGTGAGGTTCCGTTGTGTTGCTAAGGGTCTTGTAGAGTGCTGTCGGGTCCTGGAGTATTCTGTAGGGTTCCAGAGGGCCTCGTAGGGTTCCGTCGAAATCTGAAGGGGCCCATAGAGTCCCGTAGATTGCCGTAGGGACCTGTAGGGTTGTGTAAGTGCCCGCAGGGGTTGGTAGGAGCTTGTAGGGTGCCATATGTTTCCGGAGGGTTGTGTAGGGTTCCGTAGGGGCCTGTGGTGTTCCCTAGGGGCCTGTAGAGTCTCGTACAGTTCCGTAGGGTCCTGTAGGTTTCCATAAGCGCCCGCAGAGGTCTGAAGGGGCCCGTACTGTTCCGTAAGGATCCATAGGGTTCCGTAGAGCTTCGTAGGTTCCCTAGAGGCCTCTGGAGTACCGCAGGAGCCAGTAGTGTTCCGTAGGGTCCTCTAGGGTTGAGTAAGTGCCCGCAGGAGTCTGTAGGAATCCGTGGGATTCTGTAAGGTTCTGGAGGGTTCTGCAGGGTTCCGTAGGGGCCCGTAGAGTTCCGTAGTGGCTGGTAAAGTTCCCTAGGGCCCTGTACCGTTCCGTAACTGCCTGCAAGGGTCTTTAGGCTTCCGTAGGGGCTGGTAGGGTTCCATAAAGTTCCGCGGGTTCCTGCAGAGTTCTGCAAGTGCCCGCAAGGGCCTGTAGGGGCCCACAGTGTTTCTGCCAGGTTCCGTAGAGTTCCGTAGGGGCCATATTTTTCTGTAGTGGCTAGTAGTATTCTGTAGGCGTCTGTAGGGTTCCGTAGGCGCCTGCAGTGTTCTGTAGGAGCCCATAGGGTTTTCGTGAGGTTCCGTTGTGTTGCTAAGGGTCTTGTAGAGTGCTGTCGGGTCCTGGAGTATTCTGTAGGGTTCCAGAGGGGCTCGTAGGGTTCCGTCGAAATCTATAGGGTACCCTAGGGGCCCATAGAGTCCCGTAGATTTCCGTAGGGACCTGTAGGGTTGTGTAAGTGCCCGCAGAAGTCTGTAGGAGTCTGTGGGATTCTGTAAGGTTCCGGAGGGTTCTGCAGGGTTCCGTAGGGACCCGTAGAGTTCCGTAGTGGCTGGTAAAGTTCCGTAGGGCCCTGTGGGGTTCTGTATGGACCTGTAGGGTTCCGTAGGGGCCTGCAGGGTTCCGTAAGTGCCCGCATGTGTCTGTAGGGTTCCGTAGGGGTCTGTAGGGTTCCGTAGGCACCTGCAGTGTTCTGTAGGAGCCCATAGGGTTTTAGTGAGGTTCCGTTGTGTTGCTAAGGGTCTTGTAGAGTGCTGTCGGGTCCTGGAGTATTCTGTAGGGTTCCAGAGGGCCTCGTAGGGTTCCGTCGAAATCTGAAGGGGCCCATAGAGTCCCGTAGATTGCCGTAGGGACCTGTAGGGTTGTGTAAGTGCCCGCAGGGGTTGGTAGGAGCTTGTAGGGTGCCATATGTTTCCGGAGGGTTGTGTAGGGTTCCGTAGGGGCCTGTGGTGTTCCCTAGGGGCCTGTAGAGTCTCGTACAGTTCCGTAGGGTCCTGTAGGTTTCCATAAGCGCCCGCAGAGGTCTGAAGGGGCCCGTACTGTTCCGTAAGGATCCATAGGGTTCCGTAGAGCTTCGTAGGTTCCCTAGAGGCCTCTGGAGTACCGCAGGAGCCAGTAGTGTTCCGTAGGGTCCTCTAGGGTTGAGTAAGTGCCCGCAGGAGTCTGTAGGAATCCGTGGGATTCTGTAAGGTTCTGGAGGGTTCTGCAGGGTTCCGTAGGGGCCCGTAGAGTTCCGTAGTGGCTGGTAAAGTTCCCTAGGGCCCTGTACCGTTCTGTAACTGCCTGCAAGGGTCTTTAGGCTTCCGTAGGGGCTGGTAGGGTTCCATAAAGTTCCGCGGGTTCCTGCAGAGTTCTGCAAGTGCCCGCAAGGGCCTGTAGGGGCCCACAGTGTTTCTGCCAGGTTCCGTAGAGTTCCGTAGGGGCCATATTTTTCTGTAGTGGCTAGTAGTATTCTGTAGGCGTCTGTAGGGTTCCGTAGGCGCCTGCAGTGTTCTGTAGGAGCCCATAGGGTTTTCGTGAGGTTCCGTTGTGTTGCTAAGGGTCTTGTAGAGTGCTGTCGGGTCCTGGAGTATTCTGTAGGGTTCCAGAGGGGCTCGTAGGGTTCCGTCGAAATCTATAGGGTACCCTAGGGGCCCGTAGAGTCCCGTAGATTTCCGTAGGGACCTGTAGGGTTGTGTAAGTGCCCGCAGAAGTCTGTAGGAGTCTGTGGGATTCTGTAAGGTTCCGGAGGGTTCTGCAGGGTTCCGTAGGGACCCGTAGAGTTCCGTAGTGGCTGGTAAAGTTCCGTAGGGCCCTGTGGGGTTCTGTATGGACCTGTAGGGTTCCGTAGGGGCCTGCAGGGTTCCGTAAGTGCCCGCAGGTGTCTGTAGGGTTCCGTAGGGGTCTGTAGGGTTCCGTAGGCACCTGCAGTGTTCTGTAGGAGCCCATAGGGTTTTCGTGAGGTTCCGTTGTGTTGCTAAGGGTCTTGTAGAGTGCTGTCGGGTCCTGGAGTATTCTGTAGGGTTCCAGAGGGCCTCGTAGGGTTCCGTCGAAATCTGAAGGGGCCCATAGAGTCCCGTAGATTGCCGTAGGGACCTGTAGGGTTGTGTAAGTGCCCGCAGGGGTTGGTAGGAGCTTGTAGGGTGCCATATGTTTCCGGAGGGTTGTGTAGGGTTCCGTAGGGGCCTGTGGTGTTCCCTAGGGGCCTGTAGAGTCTCGTACAGTTCCGTAGGGTCCTGTAGGTTTCCATAAGCGCCCGCAGAGGTCTGAAGGGGCCCGTACTGTTCCGTAAGGATCCATAGGGTTCCGTAGAGCTTCGTAGGTTCCCTAGAGGCCTCTGGAGTACCGCAGGAGCCAGTAGTGTTCCGTAGGGTCCTCTAGGGTTGAGTAAGTGCCCGCAGGAGTCTGTAGGAATCCGTGGGATTCTGTAAGGTTCTGGAGGGTTCTGCAGGGTTCCGTAGGGGCCCGTAGAGTTCCGTAGTGGCTGGTAAAGTTCCCTAGGGCCCTGTACCGTTCCGTAACTGCCTGCAAGGGTCTTTAGGCTTCCGTAGGGGCTGGTAGGGTTCCATAAAGTTCCGCGGGTTCCTGCAGAGTTCTGCAAGTGCCCGCAAGGGCCTGTAGGGGCCCACAGTGTTTCTGCCAGGTTCCGTAGAGTTCCGTAGGGGCCATATTTTTCTGTAGTGGCTAGTAGTATTCTGTAGGCGTCTGTAGGGTTCCGTAGGCGCCTGCAGTGTTCTGTAGGAGCCCATAGGGTTTTCGTGAGGTTCCGTTGTGTTGCTAAGGGTCTTGTAGAGTGCTGTCGGGTCCTGGAGTATTCTGTAGGGTTCCAGAGGGGCTCGTAGGGTTCCGTCGAAATCTATAGGGTACCCTAGGGGCCCGTAGAGTCCCGTAGATTTCCGTAGGGACCTGTAGGGTTGTGTAAGTGCCCGCAGAAGTCTGTAGGAGTCTGTGGGATTCTGTAAGGTTCCGGAGGGTTCTGCAGGGTTCCGTAGGGACCCGTAGAGTTCCGTAGTGGCTGGTAAAGTTCCGTAGGGCCCTGTGGGGTTCTGTATGGACCTGTAGGGTTCCGTAGGGGCCTGCAGGGTTCCGTAAGTGCCCGCAGGTGTCTGTAGGGTTCCGTAGGGGTCTGTAGGGTTCCGTAGGCACCTGCAGTGTTCTGTAGGAGCCCATAGGGTTTTCGTGAGGTTCCGTTGTGTTGCTAAGGGTCTTGTAGAGTGCTGTCGGGTCCTGGAGTATTCTGTAGGGTTCCAGAGGGCCTCGTAGGGTTCCGTCGAAATCTGAAGGGTTCCCTAGGGGCCCGTAGATTGCCGTAGGGACCTGTAGGGTTGTGTAAGTGCCCGCAGGGGTTGGTAGGAGCTTGTAGGGTGCCATATGTTTCCGGAGGGTTGTGTAGGGTTCCGTAGGGGCCTGTGGTGTTCCCTAGGGGCCTGTAGAGTCTCGTACAGTTCCGTAGGGTCCTGTAGGTTTCCATAAGCGCCCGCAGAGGTCTGAAGGGGCCCGTACTGTTCCGTAAGGATCCATAGGGTTCCGTAGAGCTTCGTAGGTTCCCTAGAGGCCTCTGGAGTACCGCAGGAGCCAGTAGTGTTCCGTAGGGTCCTCTAGGGTTGAGTAAGTGCCCGCAGGAGTCTGTAGGAATCCGTGGGATTCTGTAAGGTTCTGGAGGGTTCTGCAGGGTTCCGTAGGGGCCCGTAGAGTTCCGTAGTGGCTGGTAAAGTTCCCTAGGGCCCTGTACCGTTCCGTAACTGCCTGCAAGGTTCTTTAGGCTTCCGTAGGGGCTGGTAGGGTTCCATAAAGTTCCGCGGGTTCCTGCAGAGTCCTGCAAGTGCCCGCAAGGGCCTGTAGGGGCCCACAGTGTTTCTGCCAGGTTCCGTAGAGTTCCGTAGGGGCCATATTTTTCTGTAGTGGCTGGTAGTCTTCCGTAGGGGTCTGTAGGTTTCCGTAGGCACCTACAGTGTTCTGTAGGAGCCCATAGGGTTTTCGTGAGGTTCCGTTGTGTTGCTAAGGGTCTTGTAGAGTGCTGTCGGGTCCTGGAGTATTCTGTAGGGTTCCAGAGGGGCTCGTAGGGTTCCGTCGAAATCTATAGGGTACCCTAGGGGCCCATAGAGTCCCGTAGATTTCCGTAGGGACCTGTAGGGTTGTGTAAGTGCCCGCAGAAGTCTGTAGGAGTCTGTGGGATTCTGTAAGGTTCCGGAGGGTTCTGCAGGGTTCCGTAGGGACCCGTAGAGTTCCGTAGTGGCTGGTAAAGTTCCGTAGGGCCCTGTGGGGTTCTGTATGGACCTGTAGGGTTCCGTAGGGGCCTGCAGGGTTCCGTAAGTGCCCGCAGGTGTCTGTAGGGTTCCGTAGGGGTCTGTAGGGTTCCGTAGGCACCTGCAGTGTTCTGTAGGAGCCCATAGGGTTTTAGTGAGGTTCCGTTGTGTTGCTAAGGGTCTTGTAGAGTGCTGTCGGGTCCTGGAGTATTCTGTAGGGTTCCAGAGGGCCTCGTAGGGTTCCGTCGAAATCTGAAGGGGCCCATAGAGTCCCGTAGATTGCCGTAGGGACCTGTAGGGTTGTGTAAGTGCCCGCAGGGGTTGGTAGGAGCTTGTAGGGTGCCATATGTTTCCGGAGGGTTGTGTAGGGTTCCGTAGGGGCCTGTGGTGTTCCCTAGGGGCCTGTAGAGTCTCGTACAGTTCCGTAGGGTCCTGTAGGTTTCCATAAGCGCCCGCAGAGGTCTGAAGGGGCCCGTACTGTTCCGTAAGGATCCATAGGGTTCCGTAGAGCTTCGTAGGTTCCCTAGAGGCCTCTGGAGTACCGCAGGAGCCAGTAGTGTTCCGTAGGGTCCTCTAGGGTTGAGTAAGTGCCCGCAGGAGTCTGTAGGAATCCGTGGGATTCTGTAAGGTTCTGGAGGGTTCTGCAGGGTTCCGTAGGGGCCCGTAGAGTTCCGTAGTGGCTGGTAAAGTTCCCTAGGGCCCTGTACCGTTCCGTAACTGCCTGCAAGGGTCTTTAGGCTTCCGTAGGGGCTGGTAGGGTTCCATAAAGTTCCGCGGGTTCCTGCAGAGTTCTGCAAGTGCCCGCAAGGGCCTGTAGGGGCCCACAGTGTTTCTGCCAGGTTCCGTAGAGTTCCGTAGGGGCCATATTTTTCTGTAGTGGCTAGTAGTATTCTGTAGGCGTCTGTAGGGTTCCGTAGGCGCCTGCAGTGTTCTGTAGGAGCCCATAGGGTTTTCGTGAGGTTCCGTTGTGTTGCTAAGGGTCTTGTAGAGTGCTGTCGGGTCCTGGAGTATTCTGTAGGGTTCCAGAGGGGCTCGTAGGGTTCCGTCGAAATCTATAGGGTACCCTAGGGGCCCGTAGAGTCCCGTAGATTTCCGTAGGGACCTGTAGGGTTGTGTAAGTGCCCGCAGAAGTCTGTAGGAGTCTGTGGGATTCTGTAAGGTTCCGGAGGGTTCTGCAGGGTTCCGTAGGGACCCGTAGAGTTCCGTAGTGGCTGGTAAAGTTCCGTAGGGCCCTGTGGGGTTCTGTATGGACCTGTAGGGTTCCGTAGGGGCCTGCAGGGTTCCGTAAGTGCCCGCAGGTGTCTGTAGGGTTCCGTAGGGGTCTGTAGGGTTCCGTAGGCACCTGCAGTGTTCTGTAGGAGCCCATAGGGTTTTCGTGAGGTTCCGTTGTGTTGCTAAGGGTCTTGTAGAGTGCTGTCGGGTCCTGGAGTATTCTGTAGGGTTCCAGAGGGCCTCGTAGGGTTCCGTCGAAATCTGAAGGGTTCCCTAGGGGCCCGTAGATTGCCGTAGGGACCTGTAGGGTTGTGTAAGTGCCCGCAGGGGTTGGTAGGAGCTTGTAGGGTGCCATATGTTTCCGGAGGGTTGTGTAGGGTTCCGTAGGGGCCTGTGGTGTTCCCTAGGGGCCTGTAGAGTCTCGTACAGTTCCGTAGGGTCCTGTAGGTTTCCATAAGCGCCCGCAGAGGTCTGAAGGGGCCCGTACTGTTCCGTAAGGATCCATAGGGTTCCGTAGAGCTTCGTAGGTTCCCTAGAGGCCTCTGGAGTACCGCAGGAGCCAGTAGTGTTCCGTAGGGTCCTCTAGGGTTGAGTAAGTGCCCGCAGGAGTCTGTAGGAATCCGTGGGATTCTGTAAGGTTCTGGAGGGTTCTGCAGGGTTCCGTAGGGGCCCGTAGAGTTCCGTAGTGGCTGGTAAAGTTCCCTAGGGCCCTGTACCGTTCCGTAACTGCCTGCAAGGTTCTTTAGGCTTCCGTAGGGGCTGGTAGGGTTCCATAAAGTTCCGCGGGTTCCTGCAGAGTCCTGCAAGTGCCCGCAAGGGCCTGTAGGGGCCCACAGTGTTTCTGCCAGGTTCCGTAGAGTTCCGTAGGGGCCATATTTTTCTGTAGTGGCTGGTAGTCTTCCGTAGGGGTCTGTAGGTTTCCGTAGGCACCTACAGTGTTCTGTAGGAGCCCATAGGGTTTTCGTGAGGTTCCGTTGTGTTGCTAAGGGTCTTGTAGAGTGCTGTCGGGTCCTGGAGTATTCTGTAGGGTTCCAGAGGGGCTCGTAGGGTTCCGTCGAAATCTATAGGGTACCCTAGGGGCCCATAGAGTCCCGTAGATTTCCGTAGGGACCTGTAGGGTTGTGTAAGTGCCCGCAGAAGTCTGTAGGAGTCTGTGGGATTCTGTAAGGTTCCGGAGGGTTCTGCAGGGTTCCGTAGGGACCCGTAGAGTTCCGTAGTGGCTGGTAAAGTTCCGTAGGGCCCTGTGGGGTTCTGTATGGACCTGTAGGGTTCCGTAGGGGCCTGCAGGGTTCCGTAAGTGCCCGCAGGTGTCTGTAGGGTTCCGTAGGGGTCTGTAGGGTTCCGTAGGCACCTGCAGTGTTCTGTAGGAGCCCATAGGGTTTTAGTGAGGTTCCGTTGTGTTGCTAAGGGTCTTGTAGAGTGCTGTCGGGTCCTGGAGTATTCTGTAGGGTTCCAGAGGGCCTCGTAGGGTTTTGTCGAAATCTGAAGGGGCCCATAGAGTCCCGTAGATTGCCGTAGGGACCTGTAGGGTTGTGTAAGTGCCCGCAGGGGTTGGTAGGAGCTTGTAGGGTGCCATATGTTTCCGGAGGGTTGTGTAGGGTTCCGTAGGGGCCTGTGGTGTTCCCTAGGGGCCTGTAGAGTCTCGTACAGTTCCGTAGGGTCCTGTAGGTTTCCATAAGCGCCCGCAGAGGTCTGAAGGGGCCCGTACTGTTCCGTAAGGATCCATAGGGTTCCGTAGAGCTTCGTAGGTTCCCTAGAGGCCTCTGGAGTACCGCAGGAGCCAGTAGTGTTCCGTAGGGTCCTCTAGGGTTGAGTAAGTGCCCGCAGGAGTCTGTAGGAATCCGTGGGATTCTGTAAGGTTCTGGAGGGTTCTGCAGGGTTCCGTAGGGGCCCGTAGAGTTCCGTAGTGGCTGGTAAAGTTCCCTAGGGCCCTGTACCGTTCCGTAACTGCCTGCAAGGGTCTTTAGGCTTCCGTAGGGGCTGGTAGGGTTCCATAAAGTTCCGCGGGTTCCTGCAGAGTTCTGCAAGTGCCCGCAAGGGCCTGTAGGGGCCCACAGTGTTTCTGCCAGGTTCCGTAGAGTTCCGTAGGGGCCATATTTTTCTGTAGTGGCTAGTAGTATTCTGTAGGCGTCTGTAGGGTTCCGTAGGCGCCTGCAGTGTTCTGTAGGAGCCCATAGGGTTTTCGTGAGGTTCCGTTGTGTTGCTAAGGGTCTTGTAGAGTGCTGTCGGGTCCTGGAGTATTCTGTAGGGTTCCAGAGGGGCTCGTAGGGTTCCGTCGAAATCTATAGGGTACCCTAGGGGCCCATAGAGTCCCGTAGATTTCCGTAGGGACCTGTAGGGTTGTGTAAGTGCCCGCAGAAGTCTGTAGGAGTCTGTGGGATTCTGTAAGGTTCCGGAGGGTTCTGCAGGGTTCCGTAGGGACCCGTAGAGTTCCGTAGTGGCTGGTAAAGTTCCGTAGGGCCCTGTGGGGTTCTGTATGGACCTGTAGGGTTCCGTAGGGGCCTGCAGGGTTCCGTAAGTGCCCGCAGGTGTCTGTAGGGTTCCGTAGGGGTCTGTAGGGTTCCGTAGGCACCTGCAGTGTTCTGTAGGAGCCCATAGGGTTTTAGTGAGGTTCCGTTGTGTTGCTAAGGGTCTTGTAGAGTGCTGTCGGGTCCTGGAGTATTCTGTAGGGTTCCAGAGGGCCTCGTAGGGTTCCGTCGAAATCTGAAGGGGCCCATAGAGTCCCGTAGATTGCCGTAGGGACCTGTAGGGTTGTGTAAGTGCCCGCAGGGGTTGGTAGGAGCTTGTAGGGTGCCATATGTTTCCGGAGGGTTGTGTAGGGTTCCGTAGGGGCCTGTGGTGTTCCCTAGGGGCCTGTAGAGTCTCGTACAGTTCCGTAGGGTCCTGTAGGTTTCCATAAGCGCCCGCAGAGGTCTGAAGGGGCCCGTACTGTTCCGTAAGGATCCATAGGGTTCCGTAGAGCTTCGTAGGTTCCCTAGAGGCCTCTGGAGTACCGCAGGAGCCAGTAGTGTTCCGTAGGGTCCTCTAGGGTTGAGTAAGTGCCCGCAGGAGTCTGTAGGAATCCGTGGGATTCTGTAAGGTTCTGGAGGGTTCTGCAGGGTTCCGTAGGGGCCCGTAGAGTTCCGTAGTGGCTGGTAAAGTTCCCTAGGGCCCTGTACCGTTCCGTAACTGCCTGCAAGGGTCTTTAGGCTTCCGTAGGGGCTGGTAGGGTTCCATAAAGTTCCGTGGGTTCCTGCAGAGTTCTGCAAGTGCCCGCAAGGGCCTGTAGGGGCCCACAGTGTTTCTGCCAGGTTCCGTAGAGTTCCGTAGGGGCCATATTTTTCTGTAGTGGCTAGTAGTATTCTGTAGGCGTCTGTAGGGTTCCGTAGGCGCCTGCAGTGTTCTGTAGGAGCCCATAGGGTTTTCGTGAGGTTCCGTTGTGTTGCTAAGGGTCTTGTAGAGTGCTGTCGGGTCCTGGAGTATTCTGTAGGGTTCCAGAGGGGCTCGTAGGGTTCCGTCGAAATCTATAGGGTACCCTAGGGGCCCGTAGAGTCCCGTAGATTTCCGTAGGGACCTGTAGGGTTGTGTAAGTGCCCGCAGAAGTCTGTAGGAGTCTGTGGGATTCTGTAAGGTTCCGGAGGGTTCTGCAGGGTTCCGTAGGGACCCGTAGAGTTCCGTAGTGGCTGGTAAAGTTCCGTAGGGCCCTGTGGGGTTCTGTATGGACCTGTAGGGTTCCGTAGGGGCCTGCAGGGTTCCGTAAGTGCCCGCAGGTGTCTGTAGGGTTCCGTAGGGGTCTGTAGGGTTCCGTAGGCACCTGCAGTGTTCTGTAGGAGCCCATAGGGTTTTCGTGAGGTTCCGTTGTGTTGCTAAGGGTCTTGTAGAGTGCTGTCGGGTCCTGGAGTATTCTGTAGGGTTCCAGAGGGCCTCGTAGGGTTCCGTCGAAATCTGAAGGGGCCCATAGAGTCCCGTAGATTGCCGTAGGGACCTGTAGGGTTGTGTAAGTGCCCGCAGGGGTTGGTAGGAGCTTGTAGGGTGCCATATGTTTCCGGAGGGTTGTGTAGGGTTCCGTAGGGGCCTGTGGTGTTCCCTAGGGGCCTGTAGAGTCTCGTACAGTTCCGTAGGGTCCTGTAGGTTTCCATAAGCGCCCGCAGAGGTCTGAAGGGGCCCGTACTGTTCCGTAAGGATCCATAGGGTTCCGTAGAGCTTCGTAGGTTCCCTAGAGGCCTCTGGAGTACCGCAGGAGCCAGTAGTGTTCTGTAGGGTCCTCTAGGATTGAGTAAGTGCCCGCAGGAGTCTGTAGGAATCCGTGGGATTCTGTAAGGTTCTGGAGGGTTCTGCAGGGTTCCGTAGGGGCCCGTAGAGTTCCGTAGTGGCTGGTAAAGTTCCCTAGGGCCCTGTACCGTTCCGTAACTGCCTGCAAGGGTCTTTAGGCTTCCGTAGGGGCTGGTAGGGTTCCATAAAGTTCCGCGGGTTCCTGCAGAGTTCTGCAAGTGCCCGCAAGGGCCTGTAGGGGCCCACAGTGTTTCTGCCAGGTTCCGTAGAGTTCCGTAGGGGCCATATTTTTCTGTAGTGGCTAGTAGTATTCTGTAGGCGTCTGTAGGGTTCCGTAGGCGCCTGCAGTGTTCTGTAGGAGCCCATAGGGTTTTCGTGAGGTTCCGTTGTGTTGCTAAGGGTCTTGTAGAGTGCTGTCGGGTCCTGGAGTATTCTGTAGGGTTCCAGAGGGGCTCGTAGGGTTCCGTCGAAATCTATAGGGTACCCTAGGGGCCCGTAGAGTCCCGTAGATTTCCGTAGGGACCTGTAGGGTTGTGTAAGTGCCCGCAGAAGTCTGTAGGAGTCTGTGGGATTCTGTAAGGTTCCGGAGGGTTCTGCAGGGTTCCGTAGGGACCCGTAGAGTTCCGTAGTGGCTGGTAAAGTTCCGTAGGGCCCTGTGGGGTTCTGTATGGACCTGTAGGGTTCCGTAGGGGCCTGCAGGGTTCCGTAAGTGCCCGCAGGTGTCTGTAGGGTTCCGTAGGGGTCTGTAGGGTTCCGTAGGCACCTGCAGTGTTCTGTAGGAGCCCATAGGGTTTTCGTGAGGTTCCGTTGTGTTGCTAAGGGTCTTGTAGAGTGCTGTCGGGTCCTGGAGTATTCTGTAGGGTTCCAGAGGGCCTCGTAGGGTTCCGTCGAAATCTGAAGGGGCCCATAGAGTCCCGTAGATTGCCGTAGGGACCTGTAGGGTTGTGTAAGTGCCCGCAGGGGTTGGTAGGAGCTTGTAGGGTGCCATATGTTTCCGGAGGGTTGTGTAGGGTTCCGTAGGGGCCTGTGGTGTTCCCTAGGGGCCTGTAGAGTCTCGTACAGTTCCGTAGGGTCCTGTAGGTTTCCATAAGCGCCCGCAGAGGTCTGAAGGGGCCCGTACTGTTCCGTAAGGATCCATAGGGTTCCGTAGAGCTTCGTAGGTTCCCTAGAGGCCTCTGGAGTACCGCAGGAGCCAGTAGTGTTCCGTAGGGTCCTCTAGGGTTGAGTAAGTGCCCGCAGGAGTCTGTAGGAATCCGTGGGATTCTGTAAGGTTCTGGAGGGTTCTGCAGGGTTCCGTAGGGGCCCGTAGAGTTCCGTAGTGGCTGGTAAAGTTCCCTAGGGCCCTGTACCGTTCCGTAACTGCCTGCAAGGGTCTTTAGGCTTCCGTAGGGGCTGGTAGGGTTCCATAAAGTTCCGCGGGTTCCTGCAGAGTTCTGCAAGTGCCCGCAAGGGCCTGTAGGGGCCCACAGTGTTTCTGCCAGGTTCCGTAGAGTTCCGTAGGGGCCATATTTTTCTGTAGTGGCTAGTAGTATTCTGTAGGCGTCTGTAGGGTTCCGTAGGCGCCTGCAGTGTTCTGTAGGAGCCCATAGGGTTTTCGTGAGGTTCCGTTGTGTTGCTAAGGGTCTTGTAGAGTGCTGTCGGGTCCTGGAGTATTCTGTAGGGTTCCAGAGGGGCTCGTAGGGTTCCGTCGAAATCTATAGGGTACCCTAGGGGCCCGTAGAGTCCCGTAGATTTCCGTAGGGACCTGTAGGGTTGTGTAAGTGCCCGCAGAAGTCTGTAGGAGTCTGTGGGATTCTGTAAGGTTCCGGAGGGTTCTGCAGGGTTCCGTAGGGACCCGTAGAGTTCCGTAGTGGCTGGTAAAGTTCCGTAGGGCCCTGTGGGGTTCTGTATGGACCTGTAGGGTTCCGTAGGGGCCTGCAGGGTTCCGTAAGTGCCCGCAGGTGTCTGTAGGGTTCCGTAGGGGTCTGTAGGGTTCCGTAGGCACCTGCAGTGTTCTGTAGGAGCCCATAGGGTTTTCGTGAGGTTCCGTTGTGTTGCTAAGGGTCTTGTAGAGTGCTGTCGGGTCCTGGAGTATTCTGTAGGGTTCCAGAGGGCCTCGTAGGGTTCCGTCGAAATCTGAAGGGTTCCCTAGGGGCCCGTAGATTGCCGTAGGGACCTGTAGGGTTGTGTAAGTGCCCGCAGGGGTTGGTAGGAGCTTGTAGGGTGCCATATGTTTCCGGAGGGTTGTGTAGGGTTCCGTAGGGGCCTGTGGTGTTCCCTAGGGGCCTGTAGAGTCTCGTACAGTTCCGTAGGGTCCTGTAGGTTTCCATAAGCGCCCGCAGAGGTCTGAAGGGGCCCGTACTGTTCCGTAAGGATCCATAGGGTTCCGTAGAGCTTCGTAGGTTCCCTAGAGGCCTCTGGAGTACCGCAGGAGCCAGTAGTGTTCCGTAGGGTCCTCTAGGGTTGAGTAAGTGCCCGCAGGAGTCTGTAGGAATCCGTGGGATTCTGTAAGGTTCTGGAGGGTTCTGCAGGGTTCTGTAGGGGCCCGTAGAGTTCCGTAGTGGCTGGTAAAGTTCCCAGGGCCCTGTACTGTTCCGTAACTGCCTGCAAGGGTCTTTAGGCTTCCGTAGGGGCTGGTAGGGTTCCATAAAGTTCCGTGGGTTCCTGCAGAGTTCTGCAAGTGCCCGCAAGGGCCTGTAGGGGCCCACAGTGTTTCTGCCAGGTTCCGTAGAGTTCCGTAGGGGCCATATTTTTCTGTAGTGGCTGGTAGTATTCTGTAGGGGTCTGTAGGGTTCCGTAGGCGCCTGCAGTGTTCTGTAGGAGCCCATAGGGTTTTCGTGAGGTTCCGTTGTGTTGCTAAGGGTCTTGTAGAGTGCTGTCGGGTCCTGGAGTATTCTGTAGGGTTCCAGAGGGGCTCGTAGGGTTACGTCGAAATCTATAGGGTTCCCTAGGGGCCCATAGAGTCCCGTAGATTTCCGTAGGGACCTGTAGGGTTGTGTAAGTGCCCGCAGAAGTCTGTAGGAGTCTGTGGGATTCTGTAAGGTTCCGGAGGGTTCTGCAGGGTTCCGTAGGGACCCGTAGAGTTCCGTAGTGGCTGGTAAAGTTCCGTAGGGCCCTGTGGGGTTCTGTATGGACCTGTAGGGTTCCGTAGGGGCCTGCAGGGTTCCGTAAGTGCCCGCAGGTGTCTGTAGGGTTCCGTAGGGGTCTGTAGGGTTCCGTAGGCACCTGCAGTGTTCTGTAGGAGCCCATAGGGTTTTCGTGAGGTTCCGTTGTGTTGCTAAGGGTCTTGTAGAGTGCTGTCGGGTCCTGGAGTATTCTGTAGGGTTCCAGAGGGCCTCGTAGGGTTCCATCGAAATCTATAGGGTTCCCTAGGGGCCCATAGAGTCCCGTAGATTTCCGTAGGGACCTGTAGGGTTGTGTAAGTGCCCGCAGAAGTCTGTAGGAGTCTGTGGGATTCTGTAAGGTTCCGGAGGGTTCTGCAGGGTTCCGTAGGGACCCGTAGAGTTCCGTAGTGGCTGGTAAAGTTCCGTAGGGCCCTGTGGGGTTCTGTATGGACCTGTAGGGTTCCGTAGGGGCCTGCAGGGTTCCGTAAGTGCCCGCAGGTGTCTGTAGGGTTCCGTAGGGGTCTGTAGGGTTCCGTAGGCACCTGCAGTGTTCTGTAGGAGCCCATAGGGTTTTCGTGAGGTTCCGTTGTGTTGCTAAGGGTCTTGTAGAGTGCTGTCGGGTCCTGGAGTATTCTGTAGGGTTCCAGAGGGCCTCGTAGGGTTCCGTCGAAATCTGAAGGGGCCCATAGAGTCCCGTAGATTGCCGTAGGGACCTGTAGGGTTGTGTAAGTGCCCGCAGGGGTTGGTAGGAGCTTGTAGGGTGCCATATGTTTCCGGAGGGTTGTGTAGGGTTCCGTAGGGGCCTGTGGTGTTCCCTAGGGGCCTGTAGAGTCTCGTACAGTTCCGTAGGGTCCTGTAGGTTTCCATAAGCGCCCGCAGAGGTCTGAAGGGGCCCGTACTGTTCCGTAAGGATCCATAGGGTTCCGTAGAGCTTCGTAGGTTCCCTAGAGGCCTCTGGAGTACCGCAGGAGCCAGTAGTGTTCCGTAGGGTCCTCTAGGGTTGAGTAAGTGCCCGCAGGAGTCTGTAGGAATCCGTGGGATTCTGTAAGGTTCTGGAGGGTTCTGCAGGGTTCCGTAGGGGCCCGTAGAGTTCCGTAGTGGCTGGTAAAGTTCCCTAGGGCCCTGTACCGTTCCGTAACTGCCTGCAAGGGTCTTTAGGCTTCCGTAGGGGCTGGTAGGGTTCCATAAAGTTCCGTGGGTTCCTGCAGAGTTCTGCAAGTGCCCGCAAGGGCCTGTAGGGGCCCACAGTGTTTCTGCCAGGTTCCGTAGAGTTCCGTAGGGGCCATATTTTTCTGTAGTGGCTGGTAGTATTCTGTAGGGGTCTGTAGGGTTCCGTAGGCGCCTGCAGTGTTCTGTAGGAGCCCATAGGGTTTTCGTGAGGTTCCGTTGTGTTGCTAAGGGTCTTGTAGAGTGCTGTCGGGTCCTGGAGTATTCTGTAGGGTTCCAGAGGGGCTCGTAGGGTTACGTCGAAATCTATAGGGTTCCCTAGGGGCCCATAGAGTCCCGTAGATTTCCGTAGGGACCTGTAGGGTTGTGTAAGTGCCCGCAGAAGTCTGTAGGAGTCTGTGGGATTCTGTAAGGTTCCGGAGGGTTCTGCAGGGTTCCGTAGGGACCCGTAGAGTTCCGTAGTGGCTGGTAAAGTTCCGTAGGGCCCTGTGGGGTTCTGTATGGACCTGTAGGGTTCCGTAGGGGCCTGCAGGGTTCCGTAAGTGCCCGCAGGTGTCTGTAGGGTTCCGTAGGGGTCTGTAGGGTTCCGTAGGCACCTGCAGTGTTCTGTAGGAGCCCATAGGGTTTTCGTGAGGTTCCGTTGTGTTGCTAAGGGTCTTGTAGAGTGCTGTCGGGTCCTGGAGTATTCTGTAGGGTTCCAGAGGGCCTCGTAGGGTTCCGTCGAAATCTGAAGGGGCCCATAGAGTCCCGTAGATTGCCGTAGGGACCTGTAGGGTTGTGTAAGTGCCCGCAGGGGTTGGTAGGAGCTTGTAGGGTGCCATATGTTTCCGGAGGGTTGTGTAGGGTTCCGTAGGGGCCTGTGGTGTTCCCTAGGGGCCTGTAGAGTCTCGTACAGTTCCGTAGGGTCCTGTAGGTTTCCATAAGCGCCCGCAGAGGTCTGAAGGGGCCCGTACTGTTCCGTAAGGATCCATAGGGTTCCGTAGAGCTTCGTAGGTTCCCTAGAGGCCTCTGGAGTACCGCAGGAGCCAGTAGTGTTCCGTAGGGTCCTCTAGGGTTGAGTAAGTGCCCGCAGGAGTCTGTAGGAATCCGTGGGATTCTGTAAGGTTCTGGAGGGTTCTGCAGGGTTCCGTAGGGGCCCGTAGAGTTCCGTAGTGGCTGGTAAAGTTCCCTAGGGCCCTGTACCGTTCCGTAACTGCCTGCAAGGTTCTTTAGGCTTCCGTAGGGGCTGGTAGGGTTCCATAAAGTTCCGCGGGTTCCTGCAGAGTCCTGCAAGTGCCCGCAAGGGCCTGTAGGGGCTCACAGTGTTTCTGCCAGGTTCCGTAGAGTTCCGTAGGGGCCATATTTTTCTGTAGTGGCTGGTAGTCTTCCGTAGGGGTCTGTAGGTTTCCGTAGGCACCTACAGTGTTCTGTAGGAGCCCATAGGGTTTTCGTGAGGTTCCGTTGTGTTGCTAAGGGTCTTGTAGAGTGCTGTCGGGTCCTGGAGTATTCTGTAGGGTTCCAGAGGGCCTCGTAGGGTTCCGTCGAAATCTGAAGGGGCCCATAGAGTCCCGTAGATTGCCGTAGGGACCTGTAGGGTTGTGTAAGTGCCCGCAGGGGTTGGTAGGAGCTTGTAGGGTGCCATATGTTTCCGGAGGGTTGTGTAGGGTTCCGTAGGGGCCTGTGGTGTTCCCTAGGGGCCTGTAGAGTCTCGTACAGTTCCGTAGGGTCCTGTAGGTTTCCATAAGCGCCCGCAGAGGTCTGAAGGGGCCCGTACTGTTCCGTAAGGATCCATAGGGTTCCGTAGAGCTTCGTAGGTTCCCTAGAGGCCTCTGGAGTACCGCAGGAGCCAGTAGTGTTCCGTAGGGTCCTCTAGGGTTGAGTAAGTGCCCGCAGGAGTCTGTAGGAATCCGTGGGATTCTGTAAGGTTCTGGAGGGTTCTGCAGGGTTCCGTAGGGGCCCGTAGAGTTCCGTAGTGGCTGGTAAAGTTCCCTAGGGCCCTGTACCGTTCCGTAACTGCCTGCAAGGGTCTTTAGGCTTCCGTAGGGGCTGGTAGGGTTCCATAAAGTTCCGCGGGTTCCTGCAGAGTTCTGCAAGTGCCCGCAAGGGCCTGTAGGGGCCCACAGTGTTTCTGCCAGGTTCCGTAGAGTTCCGTAGGGGCCATATTTTTCTGTAGTGGCTAGTAGTATTCTGTAGGCGTCTGTAGGGTTCCGTAGGCGCCTGCAGTGTTCTGTAGGAGCCCATAGGGTTTTCGTGAGGTTCCGTTGTGTTGCTAAGGGTCTTGTAGAGTGCTGTCGGGTCCTGGAGTATTCTGTAGGGTTCCAGAGGGGCTCGTAGGGTTCCGTCGAAATCTATAGGGTACCCTAGGGGCCCGTAGAGTCCCGTAGATTTCCGTAGGGACCTGTAGGGTTGTGTAAGTGCCCGCAGAAGTCTGTAGGAGTCTGTGGGATTCTGTAAGGTTCCGGAGGGTTCTGCAGGGTTCCGTAGGGACCCGTAGAGTTCCGTAGTGGCTGGTAAAGTTCCGTAGGGCCCTGTGGGGTTCTGTATGGACCTGTAGGGTTCCGTAGGGGCCTGCAGGGTTCCGTAAGTGCCCGCAGGTGTCTGTAGGGTTCCGTAGGGGTCTGTAGGGTTCCGTAGGCACCTGCAGTGTTCTGTAGGAGCCCATAGGGTTTTCGTGAGGTTCCGTTGTGTTGCTAAGGGTCTTGTAGAGTGCTGTCGGGTCCTGGAGTATTCTGTAGGGTTCCAGAGGGCCTCGTAGGGTTCCGTCGAAATCTGAAGGGTTCCCTAGGGGCCCGTAGATTGCCGTAGGGACCTGTAGGGTTGTGTAAGTGCCCGCAGGGGTTGGTAGGAGCTTGTAGGGTGCCATATGTTTCCGGAGGGTTGTGTAGGGTTCCGTAGGGGCCTGTGGTGTTCCCTAGGGGCCTGTAGAGTCTCGTAGATTGCCGTAGGGTCCTGTAGGTTTCCATAAGCGCCCGCAGAGGTCTGAAGGGGCCCGTACTGTTCCGTAAGGATCCATAGGGTTCCGTAGAGCTTCGTAGGTTCCCTAGAGGCCTCTGGAGTACCGCAGGAGCCAGTAGTGTTCCGTAGGGTCCTCTAGGGTTGAGTAAGTGCCCGCAGGAGTCTGTAGGAATCCGTGGGATTCTGTAAGGTTCTGGAGGGTTCTGCAGGGTTCTGTAGGGGCCCGTAGAGTTCCGTAGTGGCTGGTAAAGTTCCCAGGGCCCTGTACTGTTCCGTAACTGCCTGCAAGGGTCTTTAGGCTTCCGTAGGGGCTGGTAGGGTTCCATAAAGTTCCGTGGGTTCCTGCAGAGTTCTGCAAGTGCCCGCAAGGGCCTGTAGGGGCCCACAGTGTTTCTGCCAGGTTCCGTAGAGTTCCGTAGGGGCCATATTTTTCTGTAGTGGCTGGTAGTATTCTGTAGGGGTCTGTAGGGTTCCGTAGGCGCCTGCAGTGTTCTGTAGGAGCCCATAGGGTTTTCGTGAGGTTCCGTTGTGTTGCTAAGGGTCTTGTAGAGTGCTGTCGGGTCCTGGAGTATTCTGTAGGGTTCCAGAGGGGCTCGTAGGGTTACGTCGAAATCTATAGGGTTCCCTAGGGGCCCATAGAGTCCCGTAGATTTCCGTAGGGACCTGTAGGGTTGTGTAAGTGCCCGCAGAAGTCTGTAGGAGTCTGTGGGATTCTGTAAGGTTCCGGAGGGTTCTGCAGGGTTCCGTAGGGACCCGTAGAGTTCCGTAGTGGCTGGTAAAGTTCCGTAGGGCCCTGTGGGGTTCTGTATGGACCTGTAGGGTTCCGTAGGGGCCTGCAGGGTTCCGTAAGTGCCCGCAGGTGTCTGTAGGGTTCCGTAGGGGTCTGTAGGGTTCCGTAGGCACCTGCAGTGTTCTGTAGGAGCCCATAGGGTTTTCGTGAGGTTCCGTTGTGTTGCTAAGGGTCTTGTAGAGTGCTGTCGGGTCCTGGAGTATTCTGTAGGGTTCCAGAGGGCCTCGTAGGGTTCCATCGAAATCTATAGGGTTCCCTAGGGGCCCATAGAGTCCCGTAGATTTCCGTAGGGACCTGTAGGGTTGTGTAAGTGCCCGCAGAAGTCTGTAGGAGTCTGTGGGATTCTGTAAGGTTCCGGAGGGTTCTGCAGGGTTCCGTAGGGACCCGTAGAGTTCCGTAGTGGCTGGTAAGTTCCGTAGGGCCCTGTGGGGTTCTGTATGGACCTGTAGGGTTCCGTAGGGGCCTGCAGGGTTCCGTAAGTGCCCGCAGGTGTCTGTAGGGTTCCGTAGGGGTCTGTAGGGTTCCGTAGGCACCTGCAGTGTTCTGTAGGAGCCCATAGGGTTTTCGTGAGGTTCCGTTGTGTTGCTAAGGGTCTTGTAGAGTGCTGTCGGGTCCTGGAGTATTCTGTAGGGTTCCAGAGGGCCTCGTAGGGTTCCGTCGAAATCTGAAGGGGCCCATAGAGTCCCGTAGATTGCCGTAGGGACCTGTAGGGTTGTGTAAGTGCCCGCAGGGGTTGGTAGGAGCTTGTAGGGTGCCATATGTTTCCGGAGGGTTGTGTAGGGTTCCGTAAGGGGCCTGTGGTGTTCCCTAGGGGCCTGTAGAGTCTCGTACAGTTCCGTAGGGTCCTGTAGGTTTCCATAAGCGCCCGCAGAGGTCTGAAGGGGCCCGTACTGTTCCGTAAGGATCCATAGGGTTCCGTAGAGCTTCGTAGGTTCCCTAGAGGCCTCTGGAGTACCGCAGGAGCCAGTAGTGTTCCGTAGGGTCCTCTAGGGTTGAGTAAGTGCCCGCAGGAGTCTGTAGGAATCCGTGGGATTCTGTAAGGTTCTGGAGGGTTCTGCAGGGTTCCGTAGGGGCCCGTAGAGTTCCGTAGTGGCTGGTAAAGTTCCCTAGGGCCCTGTACCGTTCCGTAACTGCCTGCAAGGGTCTTTAGGCTTCCGTAGGGGCTGGTAGGGTTCCATAAAGTTCCGTGGGTTCCTGCAGAGTTCTGCAAGTGCCCGCAAGGGCCTGTAGGGGCCCACAGTGTTTCTGCCAGGTTCCGTAGAGTTCCGTAGGGGCCATATTTTTCTGTAGTGGCTGGTAGTATTCTGTAGGGGTCTGTAGGGTTCCGTAGGCGCCTGCAGTGTTCTGTAGGAGCCCATAGGGTTTTCGTGAGGTTCCGTTGTGTTGCTAAGGGTCTTGTAGAGTGCTGTCGGGTCCTGGAGTATTCTGTAGGGTTCCAGAGGGGCTCGTAGGGTTACGTCGAAATCTATAGGGTTCCCTAGGGGCCCATAGAGTCCCGTAGATTTCCGTAGGGACCTGTAGGGTTGTGTAAGTGCCCGCAGAAGTCTGTAGGAGTCTGTGGGATTCTGTAAGGTTCCGGAGGGTTCTGCAGGGTTCCGTAGGGACCCGTAGAGTTCCGTAGTGGCTGGTAAAGTTCCGTAGGGCCCTGTGGGGTTCTGTATGGACCTGTAGGGTTCCGTAGGGGCCTGCAGGGTTCCGTAAGTGCCCGCAGGTGTCTGTAGGGTTCCGTAGGGGTCTGTAGGGTTCCGTAGGCACCTGCAGTGTTCTGTAGGAGCCCATAGGGTTTTCGTGAGGTTCCGTTGTGTTGCTAAGGGTCTTGTAGAGTGCTGTCGGGTCCTGGAGTATTCTGTAGGGTTCCAGAGGGCCTCGTAGGGTTCCGTCGAAATCTGAAGGGGCCCATAGAGTCCCGTAGATTGCCGTAGGGACCTGTAGGGTTGTGTAAGTGCCCGCAGGGGTTGGTAGGAGCTTGTAGGGTGCCATATGTTTCCGGAGGGTTGTGTAGGGTTCCGTAGGGGCCTGTGGTGTTCCCTAGGGGCCTGTAGAGTCTCGTACAGTTCCGTAGGGTCCTGTAGGTTTCCATAAGCGCCCGCAGAGGTCTGAAGGGGCCCGTACTGTTCCGTAAGGATCCATAGGGTTCCGTAGAGCTTCGTAGGTTCCCTAGAGGCCTCTGGAGTACCGCAGGAGCCAGTAGTGTTCCGTAGGGTCCTCTAGGGTTGAGTAAGTGCCCGCAGGAGTCTGTAGGAATCCGTGGGATTCTGTAAGGTTCTGGAGGGTTCTGCAGGGTTCCGTAGGGGCCCGTAGAGTTCCGTAGTGGCTGGTAAAGTTCCCTAGGGCCCTGTACCGTTCCGTAACTGCCTGCAAGGTTCTTTAGGCTTCCGTAGGGGCTGGTAGGGTTCCATAAAGTTCCGCGGGTTCCTGCAGAGTCCTGCAAGTGCCCGCAAGGGCCTGTAGGGGCTCACAGTGTTTCTGCCAGGTTCCGTAGAGTTCCGTAGGGGCCATATTTTTCTGTAGTGGCTGGTAGTCTTCCGTAGGGGTCTGTAGGTTTCCGTAGGCACCTACAGTGTTCTGTAGGAGCCCATAGGGTTTTCGTGAGGTTCCGTTGTGTTGCTAAGGGTCTTGTAGAGTGCTGTCGGGTCCTGGAGTATTCTGTAGGGTTCCAGAGGGGCTCGTAGGGTTCCGTCGAAATCTATAGGGTACCCTAGGGGCCCATAGAGTCCCGTAGATTTCCGTAGGGACCTGTAGGGTTGTGTAAGTGCCCGCAGAAGTCTGTAGGAGTCTGTGGGATTCTGTAAGGTTCCGGAGGGTTCTGCAGGGTTCCGTAGGGACCCGTAGAGTTCCGTAGTGGCTGGTAAAGTTCCGTAGGGCCCTGTGGGGTTCTGTATGGACCTGTAGGGTTCCGTAGGGGCCTGCAGGGTTCCGTAAGTGCCCGCAGGTGTCTGTAGGGTTCCGTAGGGGTCTGTAGGGTTCCGTAGGCACCTGCAGTGTTCTGTAGGAGCCCATAGGGTTTTAGTGAGGTTCCGTTGTGTTGCTAAGGGTCTTGTAGAGTGCTGTCGGGTCCTGGAGTATTCTGTAGGGTTCCAGAGGGCCTCGTAGGGTTCCGTCGAAATCTGAAGGGGCCCATAGAGTCCCGTAGATTGCCGTAGGGACCTGTAGGGTTGTGTAAGTGCCCGCAGGGGTTGGTAGGAGCTTGTAGGGTGCCATATGTTTCCGGAGGGTTGTGTAGGGTTCCGTAGGGGCCTGTGGTGTTCCCTAGGGGCCTGTAGAGTCTCGTACAGTTCCGTAGGGTCCTGTAGGTTTCCATAAGCGCCCGCAGAGGTCTGAAGGGGCCCGTACTGTTCCGTAAGGATCCATAGGGTTCCGTAGAGCTTCGTAGGTTCCCTAGAGGCCTCTGGAGTACCGCAGGAGCCAGTAGTGTTCCGTAGGGTCCTCTAGGGTTGAGTAAGTGCCCGCAGGAGTCTGTAGGAATCCGTGGGATTCTGTAAGGTTCTGGAGGGTTCTGCAGGGTTCCGTAGGGGCCCGTAGAGTTCCGTAGTGGCTGGTAAAGTTCCCTAGGGCCCTGTACCGTTCCGTAACTGCCTGCAAGGGTCTTTAGGCTTCCGTAGGGGCTGGTAGGGTTCCATAAAGTTCCGCGGGTTCCTGCAGAGTTCTGCAAGTGCCCGCAAGGGCCTGTAGGGGCCCACAGTGTTTCTGCCAGGTTCCGTAGAGTTCCGTAGGGGCCATATTTTTCTGTAGTGGCCGGTAGTATTCTGTAGGGGTCTGTAGGGTTCCGTAGGCGCCTGCAGTGTTCTGTAGGAGCCCATAGGGTTTTCGTGAGGTTCCGTTGTGTTGCTAAGGGTCTTGTAGAGTGCTGTCGGGTCCTGGAGTATTCTGTAGGGTTCCAGAGGGGCTCGTAGGGTTCCGTCGAAATCTATAGGGTTCCCTAGGGGCCCATAGAGTCCCGTAGATTTCCGTAGGGACCTGTAGGGTTGTGTAAGTGCCCGCAGAAGTCTGTAGGAGTCTGTGGGATTCTGTAAGGTTCCGGAGGGTTCTGCAGGGTTCCGTAGGGACCCGTAGAGTTCCGTAGTGGCTGGTAAAGTTCCGTAGGGCCCTGTGGGGTTCTGTATGGACCTGTAGGGTTCCGTAGGGGCCTGCAGGGTTCCGTAAGTGCCCGCAGGTGTCTGTAGGGTTCTGTAGGGGTCTGTAGGGTTCCGTAGGCACCTGCAGTGTTCTGTAGGAGCCCATAGGGTTTTCGTGAGGTTCCGTTGTGTTGCTAAGGGTCTTGTAGAGTGCTGTCGGGTCCTGGAGTATTCTGTAGGGTTCCAGAGGGGCTCGTAGGGTTCCGTCGAAATCTGAAGGGTTCCCTAGGGGCCCGTAGAGTCCCGTAGATTGCCGTAGGGACCTGTAGGGTTGTGTAAGTGCCCGCAGGGGTTGGTAGGAGCTTGTAGGGTGCCATATGTTTCCGGAGGGTTGTGTAGGGTTCCGTAGGGGCCTGTGGTGTTCCCTAGGGGCCTGTAGAGTCTCGTACAGTTCCGTAGGGTCCTGTAGGTTTCCATAAGCGCCCGCAGAGGTCTGAAGGGGCCCGTACTGTTCCGTAAGGATCCATAGGGTTCCGTAGAGCTTCGTAGGTTCCCTAGAGGCCTCTGGAGTACCGCAGGAGCCAGTAGTGTTCCGTAGGGTCCTCTAGGGTTGAGTAAGTGCCCGCAGGAGTCTGTAGGAATCCATGGGATTCTGTAAGGTTCTGGAGGGTTCTGCAGGGTTCCGTAGGGGCCCGTAGAGTTCCGTAGTGGCTGGTAAAGTTCCCTAGGGCCCTGTACCGTTCCGTAACTGCCTGCAAGGGTCTATAGGCTTCCGTAGGGGCTGGTAGGGTTCCATAAAGTTCCGCGGGTTCCTGCAGAGTTCTGCAAGTGCCCGCAAGGGCCTGTAGGGGCCCACAGTGTTTCTGCCAGGTTCCGTAGAGTTCCGTAGGGGCCATATTTTTCTGTAGTGGCTGGTAGTCTTCCGTAGGGGTCTGTAGGGTTCCGTAGGCGCCTGCAGTGTTCTGTAGGAGCCCATAGGGTTTTCGTGAGGTTCCGTTGTGTTGCTAAGGGTCTTGTAGAGTGCTGTCGGGTCCTGGAGTATTCTGTAGGGTTCCAGAGGGCCTCGTAGGGTTCCATCGAAATCTATAGGGTTCCCTAGGGGCCCATAGAGTCCCGTAGATTTCCGTAGGGACCTGTAGGGTTGTGTAAGTGCCCGCAGAAGTCTGTAGGAGTCTGTGGGATTCTGTAAGGTTCCGGAGGGTTCTGCAGGGTTCCGTAGGGACCCGTAGAGTTCCGTAGTGGCTGGTAAAGTTCCGTAGGGCCCTGTGGGGTTCTGTATGGACCTGTAGGGTTCCGTAGGGGCCTGCAGGGTTCCGTAAGTGCCCGCAGGTGTCTGTAGGGTTCCGTAGGGGTCTGTAGGGTTCCGTAGGCACCTGCAGTGTTCTGTAGGAGCCCATAGGGTTTTAGTGAGGTTCCGTTGTGTTGCTAAGGGTCTTGTAGAGTGCTGTCGGGTCCTGGAGTATTCTGTAGGGTTCCAGAGGGGCTCGTAGGGTTCCGTCGAAATCTGAAGGGTTCCCTAGGGGCCCATAGAGTCCCGTAGATTTCCGTAGGGACCTGTAGGGTTGTGTAAGTGCCCGCAGAAGTCTGTAGGAGTCTGTGGGATTCTGTAAGGTTCCGGAGGGTTCTGCAGGGTTCCGTAGGGACCCGTAGAGTTCCGTAGTGGCTGGTAAAGTTCCGTAGGGCCCTGTGGGGTTCTGTATGGACCTGTAGGGTTCCGTAGGGGCCTGCAGGGTTCCGTAAGTGCCCGCAGGTGTCTGTAGGGTTCCGTAGGGGTCTGTAGGGTTCCGTAGGCACCTGCAGTGTTCTGTAGGAGCCCATAGGGTTTTAGTGAGGTTCCGTTGTGTTGCTAAGGGTCTTGTAGAGTGCTGTCGGGTCCTGGAGTATTCTGTAGGGTTCCAGAGGGCCTCGTAGGGTTCCGTCGAAATCTGAAGGGTTCCCTAGGGGCCCGTAGAGTCCCGTAGATTGCCGTAGGGACCTGTAGGGTTGTGTAAGTGCCCGCAGGGGTTGGTAGGAGCTTGTAGGGTGCCATATGTTTCCGGAGGGTTGTGTAGGGTTCCGTAGGGGCCTGTGGTGTTCCCTAGGGGCCTGTAGAGTCTCGTACAGTTCCGTAGGGTCCTGTAGGTTTCCATAAGCGCCCGCAGAGGTCTGAAGGGGCCCGTACTGTTCCGTAAGGATCCATAGGGTTCCGTAGAGCTTCGTAGGTTCCCTAGAGGCCTCTGGAGTACCGCAGGAGCCAGTAGTGTTCCGTAGGGTCCTCTAGGGTTGAGTAAGTGCCCGCAGGAGTCTGTAGGAATCCGTGGGATTCTGTAAGGTTCTGGAGGGTTCTGCAGGGTTCCGTAGGGGCCCGTAGAGTTCCGTAGTGGCTGGTAAAGTTCCCTAGGGCCCTGTACCGTTCCGTTACTGCCTGCAAGGGTCTTTAGGCTTCCGTAGGGGCTGGTAGGGTTCCATAAAGTTCCGCGGGTTCCTGCAGAGTTCTGCAAGTGCCCGCAAGGGCCTGTAGGGGCCCACAGTGTTTCTGCCAGGTTCCGTAGAGTTCCGTAGGGGCCATATTTTTCTGTAGTGGCCGGTAGTATTCTGTAGGGGTCTGTAGGGTTCCGTAGGCGCCTGCAGTGTTCTGTAGGAGCCCATAGGGTTTTCGTGAGGTTCCGTTGTGTTGCTAAGGGTCTTGTAGAGTGCTGTCGGGTCCTGGAGTATTCTGTAGGGTTCCAGAGGGGCTCGTAGGGTTCCGTCGAAATCTATAGGGTACCCTAGGGGCCCATAGAGTCCCGTAGATTTCCGTAGGGACCTGTAGGGTTGTGTAAGTGCCCGCAGAAGTCTGTAGGAGTCTGTGGGATTCTGTAAGGTTCCGGAGGGTTCTGCAGGGTTCCGTAGGGACCCGTAGAGTTCCGTAGTGGCTGGTAAAGTTCCGTAGGGCCCTGTGGGGTTCTGTATGGACCTGTAGGGTTCCATAGGGGCCTGCAGGGTTCCGTAAGTGCCCGCAGGTGTCTGTAGGGTTCCGTAGGGGTCTGTAGGGTTCCGTAGGCACCTGCAGTGTTCTGTAGGAGCCCATAGGGTTTTAGTGAGGTTCCGTTGTGTTGCTAAGGGTCTTGTAGAGTGCTGTCGGGTCCTGGAGTATTCTGTAGGGTTCCAGAGGGGCTCGTAGGGTTCCGTCGAAATCTGAAGGGTTCCCTAGGGGCCCATAGAGTCCCGTAGATTTCCGTAGGGACCTGTAGGGTTGTGTAAGTGCCCGCAGAAGTCTGTAGGAGTCTGTGGGATTCTGTAAGGTTCCGGAGGGTTCTGCAGGGTTCCGTAGGGACCCGTAGAGTTCCGTAGTGGCTGGTAAAGTTCCGTAGGGCCCTGTGGGGTTCTGTATGGACCTGTAGGGTTCCGTAGGGGCCTGCAGGGTTCCGTAAGTGCCCGCAGGTGTCTGTAGGGTTCCGTAGGGGTCTGTAGGGTTCCGTAGGCACCTGCAGTGTTCTGTAGGAGCCCATAGGGTTTTCGTGAGGTTCCGTTGTGTTGCTAAGGGTCTTGTAGAGTGCTGTCGGGTCCTGGAGTATTCTGTAGGGTTCCAGAGGGCCTCGTAGGGTTCCGTCGAAATCTGAAGGGTTCCCTAGGGGCCCGTAGAGTCCCGTAGATTGCCGTAGGGACCTGTAGGGTTGTGTAAGTGCCCGCAGGGGTTGGTAGGAGCTTGTAGGGTGCCATATGTTTCCGGAGGGTTGTGTAGGGTTCCGTAGGGGCCTGTGGTGTTCCCTAGGGGCCTGTAGAGTCTCGTACAGTTCCGTAGGGTCCTGTAGGTTTCCATAAGCGCCCGCAGAGGTCTGAAGGGGCCCGTACTGTTCCGTAAGGATCCATAGGGTTCCGTAGAGCTTCGTAGGTTCCCTAGAGGCCTCTGGAGTACCGCAGGAGCCAGTAGTGTTCCGTAGGGTCCTCTAGGGTTGAGTAAGTGCCCGCAGGAGTCTGTAGGAATCCGTGGGATTCTGTAAGGTTCTGGAGGGTTCTGCAGGGTTCCGTAGGGGCCCGTAGAGTTCCGTAGTGGCTGGTAAAGTTCCCTAGGGCCCTGTACCGTTCCGTAACTGCCTGCAAGGGTCTTTAGGCTTCCGTAGGGGCTGGTAGGGTTCCATAAAGTTCCGCGGGTTCCTGCAGAGTTCTGCAAGTGCCCGCAAGGGCCTGTAGGGGCCCACAGTGTTTCTGCCAGGTTCCGTAGAGTTCCGTAGGGGCCATATTTTTCTGTAGTGGCCGGTAGTATTCTGTAGGGGTCTGTAGGGTTCCGTAGGCGCCTGCAGTGTTCTGTAGGAGCCCATAGGGTTTTCGTGAGGTTCCGTTGTGTTGCTAAGGGTCTTGTAGAGTGCTGTCGGGTCCTGGAGTATTCTGTAGGGTTCCAGAGGGGCTCGTAGGGTTCCGTCGAAATCTATAGGGTACCCTAGGGGCCCATAGAGTCCCGTAGATTTCCGTAGGGACCTGTAGGGTTGTGTAAGTGCCCGCAGAAGTCTGTAGGAGTCTGTGGGATTCTGTAAGGTTCCGGAGGGTTCTGCAGGGTTCTGTAGGGACCCGTAGAGTTCCGTAGTGGCTGGTAAAGTTCCGTAGGGCCCTGTGGGGTTCTGTATGGACCTGTAGGGTTCCGTAGGGGCCTGCAGGGTTCCGTAAGTGCCCGCAGGTGTCTGTAGGGTTCCGTAGGGGTCTGTAGGGTTCCGTAGGCACCTGCAGTGTTCTGTAGGAGCCCATAGGGTTTTCGTGAGGTTCCGTTGTGTTGCTAAGGGTCTTGTAGAGTGCTGTCGGGTCCTGGAGTATTCTGTAGGGTTCCAGAGGGCCTCGTAGGGTTCCGTCGAAATCTGAAGGGTTCCCTAGGGGCCCGTAGAGTCCCGTAGATTGCCGTAGGGACCTGTAGGGTTGTGTAAGTGCCCGCAGGGGTTGGTAGGAGCTTGTAGGGTGCCATATGTTTCCGGAGGGTTGTGTAGGGTTCCGTAGGGGCCTGTGGTGTTCCCTAGGGGCCTGTAGAGTCTCGTACAGTTCCGTAGGGTCCTGTAGGTTTCCATAAGCGCCCGCAGAGGTCTGAAGGGGCCCGTACTGTTCCGTAAGGATCCATAGGGTTCCGTAGAGCTTCGTAGGTTCCCTAGAGGCCTCTGGAGTACCGCAGGAGCCAGTAGTGTTCCGTAGGGTCCTCTAGGGTTGAGTAAGTGCCCGCAGGAGTCTGTAGGAATCCGTGGGATTCTGTAAGGTTCTGGAGGGTTCTGCAGGGTTCCGTAGGGGCCCGTAGAGTTCCGTAGTGGCTGGTAAAGTTCCCTAGGGCCCTGTACCGTTCCGTAACTGCCTGCAAGGGTCTTTAGGCTTCCGTAGGGGCTGGTAGGGTTCCATAAAGTTCCGCGGGTTCCTGCAGAGTTCTGCAAGTGCCCGCAAGGGCCTGTAGGGGCCCACAGTGTTTCTGCCAGGTTCCGTAGAGTTCCGTAGGGGCCATATTTTTCTGTAGTGGCCGGTAGTATTCTGTAGGGGTCTGTAGGGTTCCGTAGGCGCCTGCAGTGTTCTGTAGGAGCCCATAGGGTTTTCGTGAGGTTCCGTTGTGTTGCTAAGGGTCTTGTAGAGTGCTGTCGGGTCCTGGAGTATTCTGTAGGGTTCCAGAGGGGCTCGTAGGGTTCCGTCGAAATCTATAGGGTACCCTAGGGGCCCATAGAGTCCCGTAGATTTCCGTAGGGACCTGTAGGGTTGTGTAAGTGCCCGCAGAAGTCTGTAGGAGTCTGTGGGATTCTGTAAGGTTCCGGAGGGTTCTGCAGGGTTCTGTAGGGACCCGTAGAGTTCCGTAGTGGCTGGTAAAGTTCCGTAGGGCCCTGTGGGGTTCTGTATGGACCTGTAGGGTTCCGTAGGGGCCTGCAGGGTTCCGTAAGTGCCCGCAGGTGTCTGTAGGGTTCTGTAGGGGTCTGTAGGGTTCCGTAGGCACCTGCAGTGTTCTGTAGGAGCCCATAGGGTTTTCGTGAGGTTCCGTTGTGTTGCTAAGGGTCTTGTAGAGTGCTGTCGGGTCCTGGAGTATTCTGTAGGGTTCCAGAGGGGCTCGTAGGGTTCCGTCGAAATCTGAAGGGTTCCCTAGGGGCCCATAGAGTCCCGTAGATTTCCGTAGGGACCTGTAGGGTTGTGTAAGTGCCCGCAGAAGTCTGTAGGAGTCTGTGGGATTCTGTAAGGTTCCGGAGGGTTCTGCAGGGTTCCGTAGGGACCCGTAGAGTTCCGTAGTGGCTGGTAAAGTTCCGTAGGGCCCTGTGGGGTTCTGTATGGACCTGTAGGGTTCCGTAGGGGCCTGCAGGGTTCCGTAAGTGCCCGCAGGTGTCTGTAGGGTTCCGTAGGGGTCTGTAGGGTTCCGTAGGCACCTGCAGTGTTCTGTAGGAGCCCATAGGGTTTTCGTGAGGTTCCGTTGTGTTGCTAAGGGTCTTGTAGAGTGCTGTCGGGTCCTGGAGTATTCTGTAGGGTTCCAGAGGGCCTCGTAGGGTTCCGTCGAAATCTGAAGGGTTCCCTAGGGGCCCGTAGAGTCCCGTAGATTGCCGTAGGGACCTGTAGGGTTGTGTAAGTGCCCGCAGGGGTTGGTAGGAGCTTGTAGGGTGCCATATGTTTCCGGAGGGTTGTGTAGGGTTCCGTAGGGGCCTGTGGTGTTCCCTAGGGGCCTGTAGAGTCTCGTACAGTTCCGTAGGGTCCTGTAGGTTTCCATAAGCGCCCGCAGAGGTCTGAAGGGGCCCGTACTGTTCCGTAAGGATCCATAGGGTTCCGTAGAGCTTCGTAGGTTCCCTAGAGGCCTCTGGAGTACCGCAGGAGCCAGTAGTGTTCCGTAGGGTCCTCTAGGGTTGAGTAAGTGCCCGCAGGAGTCTGTAGGAATCCGTGGGATTCTGTAAGGTTCTGGAGGGTTCTGCAGGGTTCCGTAGGGGCCCGTAGAGTTCCGTAGTGGCTGGTAAAGTTCCCTAGGGCCCTGTACCGTTCCGTAACTGCCTGCAAGGGTCTTTAGGCTTCCGTAGGGGCTGGTAGGGTTCCATAAAGTTCCGCGGGTTCCTGCAGAGTTCTGCAAGTGCCCGCAAGGGCCTGTAGGGGCCCACAGTGTTTCTGCCAGGTTCCGTAGAGTTCCGTAGGGGCCATATTTTTCTGTAGTGGCCGGTAGTATTCTGTAGGGGTCTGTAGGGTTCCGTAGGCGCCTGCAGTGTTCTGTAGGAGCCCATAGGGTTTTCGTGAGGTTCCGTTGTGTTGCTAAGGGTCTTGTAGAGTGCTGTCGGGTCCTGGAGTATTCTGTAGGGTTCCAGAGGGGCTCGTAGGGTTCCGTCGAAATCTATAGGGTTCCCTAGGGGCCCATAGAGTCCCGTAGATTTCCGTAGGGACCTGTAGGGTTGTGTAAGTGCCCGCAGAAGTCTGTAGGAGTCTGTGGGATTCTGTAAGGTTCCGGAGGGTTCTGCAGGGTTCCGTAGGGACCCGTAGAGTTCCGTAGTGGCTGGTAAAGTTCCGTAGGGCCCTGTGGGGTTCTGTATGGACCTGTAGGGTTCCGTAGGGGCCTGCAGGGTTCCGTAAGTGCCCGCAGGTGTCTGTAGGGTTCTGTAGGGGTCTGTAGGGTTCCGTAGGCACCTGCAGTGTTCTGTAGGAGCCCATAGGGTTTTCGTGAGGTTCCGTTGTGTTGCTAAGGGTCTTGTAGAGTGCTGTCGGGTCCTGGAGTATTCTGTAGGGTTCCAGAGGGCCTCGTAGGGTTCCGTCGAAATCTGAAGGGGCCCATAGAGTCCCGTAGATTGCCGTAGGGACCTGTAGGGTTGTGTAAGTGCCCGCAGGGGTTGGTAGGAGCTTGTAGGGTGCCATATGTTTCCGGAGGGTTGTGTAGGGTTCCGTAGGGGCCTGTGGTGTTCCCTAGGGGCCTGTAGAGTCTCGTACAGTTCCGTAGGGTCCTGTAGGTTTCCATAAGCGCCCGCAGAGGTCTGAAGGGGCCCGTACTGTTCCGTAAGGATCCATAGGGTTCCGTAGAGCTTCGTAGGTTCCCTAGAGGCCTCTGGAGTACCGCAGGAGCCAGTAGTGTTCCGTAGGGTCCTCTAGGGTTGAGTAAGTGCCCGCAGGAGTCTGTAGGAATCCATGGGATTCTGTAAGGTTCTGGAGGGTTCTGCAGGGTTCCGTAGGGGCCCGTAGAGTTCCGTAGTGGCTGGTAAAGTTCCCTAGGGCCCTGTACCGTTCCGTAACTGCCTGCAAGGGTCTATAGGCTTCCGTAGGGGCTGGTAGGGTTCCATAAAGTTCCGCGGGTTCCTGCAGAGTTCTGCAAGTGCCCGCAAGGGCCTGTAGGGGCCCACAGTGTTTCTGCCAGGTTCCGTAGAGTTCCGTAGGGGCCATATTTTTCTGTAGTGGCTGGTAGTCTTCCGTAGGGGTCTGTAGGGTTCCGTAGGCGCCTGCAGTGTTCTGTAGGAGCCCATAGGGTTTTCGTGAGGTTCCGTTGTGTTGCTAAGGGTCTTGTAGAGTGCTGTCGGGTCCTGGAGTATTCTGTAGGGTTCCAGAGGGCCTCGTAGGGTTCCATCGAAATCTATAGGGTTCCCTAGGGGCCCATAGAGTCCCGTAGATTTCCGTAGGGACCTGTAGGGTTGTGTAAGTGCCCGCAGAAGTCTGTAGGAGTCTGTGGGATTCTGTAAGGTTCCGGAGGGTTCTGCAGGGTTCCGTAGGGACCCGTAGAGTTCCGTAGTGGCTGGTAAAGTTCCGTAGGGCCCTGTGGGGTTCTGTATGGACCTGTAGGGTTCCGTAGGGGCCTGCAGGGTTCCGTAAGTGCCCGCAGGTGTCTGTAGGGTTCCGTAGGGGTCTGTAGGGTTCCGTAGGCACCTGCAGTGTTCTGTAGGAGCCCATAGGGTTTTAGTGAGGTTCCGTTGTGTTGCTAAGGGTCTTGTAGAGTGCTGTCGGGTCCTGGAGTATTCTGTAGGGTTCCAGAGGGGCTCGTAGGGTTCCGTCGAAATCTGAAGGGTTCCCTAGGGGCCCATAGAGTCCCGTAGATTTCCGTAGGGACCTGTAGGGTTGTGTAAGTGCCCGCAGAAGTCTGTAGGAGTCTGTGGGATTCTGTAAGGTTCCGGAGGGTTCTGCAGGGTTCCGTAGGGACCCGTAGAGTTCCGTAGTGGCTGGTAAAGTTCCGTAGGGCCCTGTGGGGTTCTGTATGGACCTGTAGGGTTCCGTAGGGGCCTGCAGGGTTCCGTAAGTGCCCGCAGGTGTCTGTAGGGTTCCGTAGGGGTCTGTAGGGTTCCGTAGGCACCTGCAGTGTTCTGTAGGAGCCCATAGGGTTTTAGTGAGGTTCCGTTGTGTTGCTAAGGGTCTTGTAGAGTGCTGTCGGGTCCTGGAGTATTCTGTAGGGTTCCAGAGGGCCTCGTAGGGTTCCGTCGAAATCTGAAGGGTTCCCTAGGGGCCCGTAGAGTCCCGTAGATTGCCGTAGGGACCTGTAGGGTTGTGTAAGTGCCCGCAGGGGTTGGTAGGAGCTTGTAGGGTGCCATATGTTTCCGGAGGGTTGTGTAGGGTTCCGTAGGGGCCTGTGGTGTTCCCTAGGGGCCTGTAGAGTCTCGTACAGTTCCGTAGGGTCCTGTAGGTTTCCATAAGCGCCCGCAGAGGTCTGAAGGGGCCCGTACTGTTCCGTAAGGATCCATAGGGTTCCGTAGAGCTTCGTAGGTTCCCTAGAGGCCTCTGGAGTACCGCAGGAGCCAGTAGTGTTCCGTAGGGTCCTCTAGGGTTGAGTAAGTGCCCGCAGGAGTCTGTAGGAATCCGTGGGATTCTGTAAGGTTCTGGAGGGTTCTGCAGGGTTCCGTAGGGGCCCGTAGAGTTCCGTAGTGGCTGGTAAAGTTCCCTAGGGCCCTGTACCGTTCCGTTACTGCCTGCAAGGGTCTTTAGGCTTCCGTAGGGGCTGGTAGGGTTCCATAAAGTTCCGCGGGTTCCTGCAGAGTTCTGCAAGTGCCCGCAAGGGCCTGTAGGGGCCCACAGTGTTTC
The DNA here is from genome assembly GCF_964106895.1 of Numenius arquata. Classification (NCBI taxonomy): domain Eukaryota; kingdom Metazoa; phylum Chordata; class Aves; order Charadriiformes; family Scolopacidae; genus Numenius; species Numenius arquata. Next base: position 51,875 of record NW_027414905.1, read on the forward strand.
TGCCAGGTTCCGTAGAGTTCCGTAGGGGCCATATTTTTCTGTAGTGGCCGGTAGTATTCTGTAGGGGTCTGTAGGGTTCCGTAGGCGCCTGCAGTGTTCTGTAGGAGCCCATAGGGTTTTCGTGAGGTTCCGTTGTGTTGCTAAGGGTCTTGTAGAGTGCTGTCGGGTCCTGGAGTATTCTGTAGGGTTCCAGAGGGGCTCGTAGGGTTCCGTCGAAATCTATAGGGTACCCTAGGGGCCCATAGAGTCCCGTAGATTTCCGTAGGGACCTGTAGGGTTGTGTAAGTGCCCGCAGAAGTCTGTAGGAGTCTGTGGGATTCTGTAAGGTTCCGGAGGGTTCTGCAGGGTTCCGTAGGGACCCGTAGAGTTCCGTAGTGGCTGGTAAAGTTCCGTAGGGCCCTGTGGGGTTCTGTATGGACCTGTAGGGTTCCATAGGGGCCTGCAGGGTTCCGTAAGTGCCCGCAGGTGTCTGTAGGGTTCCGTAGGGGTCTGTAGGGTTCCGTAGGCACCTGCAGTGTTCTGTAGGAGCCCATAGGGTTTTAGTGAGGTTCCGTTGTGTTGCTAAGGGTCTTGTAGAGTGCTGTCGGGTCCTGGAGTATTCTGTAGGGTTCCAGAGGGGCTCGTAGGGTTCCGTCGAAATCTGAAGGGTTCCCTAGGGGCCCATAGAGTCCCGTAGATTTCCGTAGGGACCTGTAGGGTTGTGTAAGTGCCCGCAGAAGTCTGTAGGAGTCTGTGGGATTCTGTAAGGTTCCGGAGGGTTCTGCAGGGTTCCGTAGGGACCCGTAGAGTTCCATAGTGGCTGGTAAAGTTCCGTAGGGCCCTGTGGGGTTCTGTATGGACCTGTAGGGTTCCGTAGGGGCCTGCAGGGTTCCGTAAGTGCCCGCAGGTGTCTGTAGGGTTCCGTAGGGGTCTGTAGGGTTCCGTAGGCACCTGCAGTGTTCTGTAGGAGCCCATAGGGTTTTCGTGAGGTTCCGTTGTGTTGCTAAGGGTCTTGTAGAGTGCTGTCGGGTCCTGGAGTATTCTGTAGGGTTCCAGAGGGCCTCGTAGGGTTCCGTCGAAATCTGAAGGGTTCCCTAGGGGCCCGTAGAGTCCCGTAGATTGCCGTAGGGACCTGTAGGGTTGTGTAAGTGCCCGCAGGGGTTGGTAGGAGCTTGTAGGGTGCCATATGTTTCCGGAGGGTTGTGTAGGGTTCCGTAGGGGCCTGTGGTGTTCCCTAGGGGCCTGTAGAGTCTCGTACAGTTCCGTAGGGTCCTGTAGGTTTCCATAAGCGCCCGCAGAGGTCTGAAGGGGCCCGTACTGTTCCGTAAGGATCCATAGGGTTCCGTAGAGCTTCGTAGGTTCCCTAGAGGCCTCTGGAGTACCGCAGGAGCCAGTAGTGTTCCGTAGGGTCCTCTAGGGTTGAGTAAGTGCCCGCAGGAGTCTGTAGGAATCCGTGGGATTCTGTAAGGTTCTGGAGGGTTCTGCAGGGTTCCGTAGGGGCCCGTAGAGTTCCGTAGTGGCTGGTAAAGTTCCCTAGGGCCCTGTACCGTTCCGTAACTGCCTGCAAGGGTCTTTAGGCTTCCGTAGGGGCTGGTAGGGTTCCATAAAGTTCCGCGGGTTCCTGCAGAGTTCTGCAAGTGCCCGCAAGGGCCTGTAGGGGCCCACAGTGTTTCTGCCAGGTTCCGTAGAGTTCCGTAGGGGCCATATTTTTCTGTAGTGGCCGGTAGTATTCTGTAGGGGTCTGTAGGGTTCCGTAGGCGCCTGCAGTGTTCTGTAGGAGCCCATAGGGTTTTCGTGAGGTTCCGTTGTGTTGCTAAGGGTCTTGTAGAGTGCTGTCGGGTCCTGGAGTATTCTGTAGGGTTCCAGAGGGGCTCGTAGGGTTCCGTCGAAATCTATAGGGTACCCTAGGGGCCCATAGAGTCCCGTAGATTTCCGTAGGGACCTGTAGGGTTGTGTAAGTGCCCGCAGAAGTCTGTAGGAGTCTGTGGGATTCTGTAAGGTTCCGGAGGGTTCTGCAGGGTTCTGTAGGGACCCGTAGAGTTCCGTAGTGGCTGGTAAAGTTCCGTAGGGCCCTGTGGGGTTCTGTATGGACCTGTAGGGTTCCGTAGGGGCCTGCAGGGTTCCGTAAGTGCCCGCAGGTGTCTGTAGGGTTCTGTAGGGGTCTGTAGGGTTCCGTAGGCACCTGCAGTGTTCTGTAGGAGCCCATAGGGTTTTCGTGAGGTTCCGTTGTGTTGCTAAGGGTCTTGTAGAGTGCTGTCGGGTCCTGGAGTATTCTGTAGGGTTCCAGAGGGGCTCGTAGGGTTCCGTCGAAATCTATAGGGTACCCTAGGGGCCCATAGAGTCCCGTAGATTTCCGTAGGGACCTGTAGGGTTGTGTAAGTGCCCGCAGAAGTCTGTAGGAGTCTGTGGGATTCTGTAAGGTTCCGGAGGGTTTTGCAGGGTTCCGTAGGGACCCGTAGAGTTCCGTAGTGGCTGGTAAAGTTCCGTAGGGCCCTGTGGGGTTCTGTATGGACCTGTAGGGTTCCGTAGGGGCCTGCAGGGTTCCGTAAGTGCCCGCAGGTGTCTGTAGGGTTCCGTAGGGGTCTGTAGGGTTCCGTAGGCACCTGCAGTGTTCTGTAGGAGCCCATAGGGTTTTCGTGACTTTCCGTTGTGTTGCTAAGGGTCTTGTAGAGTGCTGTCGGGTCCTGGAGTATTCTGTAGGGTTCCAGAGGGCCTCGTAGGGTTCCGTCGAAATCTGAAGGGGCCCATAGAGTCCCGTAGATTGCCGTAGGGACCTGTAGGGTTGTGTAAGTGCCCGCAGGGGTTGGTAGGAGCTTGTAGGGTGCCATATGTTTCCGGAGGGTTGTGTAGGGTTCCGTAGGGGCCTGTGGTGTTCCCTAGGGGCCTGTAGAGTCTCGTACAGTTCCGTAGGGTCCTGTAGGTTTCCATAAGCGCCCGCAGAGGTCTGAAGGGGCCCGTACTGTTCCGTAAGGATCCATAGGGTTCCGTAGAGCTTCGTAGGTTCCCTAGAGGCCTCTGGAGTACCGCAGGAGCCAGTAGTGTTCCGTAGGGTCCTCTAGGGTTGAGTAAGTGCCCGCAGGAGTCTGTAGGAATCCGTGGGATTCTGTAAGGTTCTGGAGGGTTCTGCAGGGTTCCGTAGGGGCCCGTAGAGTTCCGTAGTGGCTGGTAAAGTTCCCTAGGGCCCTGTACCGTTCCGTAACTGCCTGCAAGGGTCTTTAGGCTTCCGTAGGGGCTGGTAGGGTTCCATAAAGTTCCGTGGGTTCCTGCAGAGTTCTGCAAGTGCCCGCAAGGGCCTGTAGGGGCCCACAGTGTTTCTGCCAGGTTCCGTAGAGTTCCGTAGGGGCCATATTTTTCTGTAGTGGCTGGTAGTATTCTGTAGGGGTCTGTAGGGTTCCGTAGGCGCCTGCAGTGTTCTGTAGGAGCCCATAGGGTTTTCGTGAGGTTCCGTTGTGTTGCTAAGGGTCTTGTAGAGTGCTGTCGGGTCCTGGAGTATTCTGTAGGGTTCCAGAGGGGCTCGTAGGGTTCCGTCGAAATCTATAGGGTTCCCTAGGGGCCCATAGAGTCCCGTAGATTTCCGTAGGGACCTGTAGGGTTGTGTAAGTGCCCGCAGAAGTCTGTAGGAGTCTGTGGGATTCTGTAAGGTTCCGGAGGGTTCTGCAGGGTTCCGTAGGGACCCGTAGAGTTCTGTAGTGGCTGGTAAAGTTCCGTAGGGCCCTGTGGGGTTCTGTATGGACCTGTAGGGTTCCGTAGGGGCCTGCAGGGTTCCGTAAGTGCCCGCAGGTGTCTGTAGGGTTCCGTAGGGGTCTGTAGGGTTCCGTAGGCACCTGCAGTGTTCTGTAGGAGCCCATAGGGTTTTCGTGAGGTTCCGTTGTGTTGCTAAGGGTCTTGTAGAGTGCTGTCGGGTCCTGGAGTATTCTGTAGGGTTCCAGAGGGCCTCGTAGGGTTCCGTCGAAATCTGAAGGGGCCCATAGAGTCCCGTAGATTGCCGTAGGGACCTGTAGGGTTGTGTAAGTGCCCGCAGGGGTTGGTAGGAGCTTGTAGGGTGCCATATGTTTCCGGAGGGTTGTGTAGGGTTCCGTAGGGGCCTGTGGTGTTCCCTAGGGGCCTGTAGAGTCTCGTACAGTTCCGTAGGGTCCTGTAGGTTTCCATAAGCGCCCGCAGAGGTCTGAAGGGGCCCGTACTGTTCCGTAAGGATCCATAGGGTTCCGTAGAGCTTCGTAGGTTCCCTAGAGGCCTCTGGAGTACCGCAGGAGCCAGTAGTGTTCCGTAGGGTCCTCTAGGGTTGAGTAAGTGCCCGCAGGAGTCTGTAGGAATCCGTGGGATTCTGTAAGGTTCTGGAGGGTTCTGCAGGGTTCCGTAGGGGCCCGTAGAGTTCCGTAGTGGCTGGTAAAGTTCCCTAGGGCCCTGTACCGTTCCGTAACTGCCTGCAAGGGTCTATAGGCTTCCGTAGGGGCTGGTAGGGTTCCATAAAGTTCCGCGGGTTCCTGCAGAGTTCTGCAAGTGCCCGCAAGGGCCTGTAGGGGCCCACAGTGTTTCTGCCAGGTTCCGTAGAGTTCCGTAGGGGCCATATTTTTCTGTAGTGGCCGGTAGTATTCTGTAGGGGTCTGTAGGGTTCCGTAGGCGCCTGCAGTGTTCTGTAGGAGCCCATAGGGTTTTCGTGAGGTTCCGTTGTGTTGCTAAGGGTCTTGTAGAGTGCTGTCGGGTCCTGGAGTATTCTGTAGGGTTCCAGAGGGGCTCGTAGGGTTCCGTCGAAATCTATAGGGTACCCTAGGGGCCCATAGAGTCCCGTAGATTTCCGTAGGGACCTGTAGGGTTGTGTAAGTGCCCGCAGGGGTTGGTAGGAGCTTGTAGGGTGCCATATGTTTCCGGAGGGTTGTGTAGGGTTCCGTAGGGGCCTGTGGTGTTCCCTAGGGGCCTGTAGAGTCTCGTACAGTTCCGTAGGGTCCTGTAGGTTTCCATAAGCGCCCGCAGAGGTCTGAAGGGGCCCGTACTGTTCCGTAAGGATCCATAGGGTTCCGTAGAGCTTCGTAGGTTCCCTAGAGGCCTCTGGAGTACCGCAGGAGCCAGTAGTGTTCCGTAGGGTCCTCTAGGGTTGAGTAAGTGCCCGCAGGAGTCTGTAGGAATCCGTGGGATTCTGTAAGGTTCTGGAGGGTTCTGCAGGGTTCCGTAGGGGCCCGTAGAGTTCCGTAGTGGCTGGTAAAGTTCCCTAGGGCCCTGTACCGTTCCGTAACTGCCTGCAAGGGTCTTTAGGCTTCCGTAGGGGCTGGTAGGGTTCCATAAAGTTCCGCGGGTTCCTGCAGAGTTCTGCAAGTGCCCGCAAGGGCCTGTAGGGGCCCACAGTGTTTCTGCCAGGTTCCGTAGAGTTCCGTAGGGGCCATATTTTTCTGTAGTGGCCGGTAGTATTCTGTAGGGGTCTGTAGGGTTCCGTAGGCACCTGCAGTGTTCTGTAGGAGCCCATAGGGTTTTCGTGAGGTTCCGTTGTGTTGCTAAGGGTCTTGTAGAGTGCTGTCGGGTCCTGGAGTATTCTGTAGGGTTCCAGAGGGGCTCGTAGGGTTCCGTCGAAATCTATAGGGTACCCTAGGGGCCCATAGAGTCCCGTAGATTTCCGTAGGGACCTGTAGGGTTGTGTAAGTGCCCGCAGAAGTCTGTAGGAGTCTGTGGGATTCTGTAAGGTTCCGGAGGGTTTTGCAGGGTTCCGTAGGGACCCGTAGAGTTCCGTAGTGGCTGGGAAAGTTCCGTAGGGCCCTGTGGGGTTCTGTATGGACCTGTAGGGTTCCGTAGGGGCCTGCAGGGTTCCGTAAGTGCCCGCAGGTGTCTGTAGGGTTCCGTAGGGGTCTGTAGGGTTCCGTAGGCACCTGCAGTGTTCTGTAGGAGCCCATAGGGTTTTAGTGAGGTTCCGTTGTGTTGCTAAGGGTCTTGTAGAGTGCTGTCGGGTCCTGGAGTATTCTGTAGGGTTCCAGAGGGCCTCGTAGGGTTCCGTCGAAATCTGAAGGGGCCCATAGAGTCCCGTAGATTTCCGTAGGGACCTGTAGGGTTGTGTAAGTGCCCGCAGGGGTTGGTAGGAGCTTGTAGGGTGCCATATGTTTCCGGAGGGTTGTGTAGGGTTCCGTAGGGGCCTGTGGTGTTCCCTAGGGGCCTGTAGAGTCTCGTACAGTTCCGTAGGGTCCTGTAGGTTTCCATAAGCGCCCGCAGAGGTCTGAAGGGGCCCGTACTGTTCCGTAAGGATCCATAGGGTTCCGTAGAGCTTCGTAGGTTCCCTAGAGGCCTCTGGAGTACCGCAGGAGCCAGTAGTGTTCCGTAGGGTCCTCTAGGGTTGAGTAAGTGCCCGCAGGAGTCTGTAGGAATCCGTGGGATTCTGTAAGGTTCTGGAGGGTTCTGCAGGGTTCCGTAGGGGCCCGTAGAGTTCCGTAGTGGCTGGTAAAGTTCCCTAGGGCCCTGTACCGTTCCGTAACTGCCTGCAAGGGTCTTTAGGCTTCCGTAGGGGCTGGTAGGGTTCCATAAAGTTCCGCGGGTTCCTGCAGAGTTCTGCAAGTGCCCGCAAGGGCCTGTAGGGGCCCACAGTGTTTCTGCCAGGTTCCGTAGAGTTCCGTAGGGGCCATATTTTTCTGTAGTGGCCGGTAGTATTCTGTAGGGGTCTGTAGGGTTCCGTAGGCGCCTGCAGTGTTCTGTAGGAGCCCATAGGGTTTTCGTGAGGTTCCGTTGTGTTGCTAAGGGTCTTGTAGAGTGCTGTCGGGTCCTGGAGTATTCTGTAGGGTTCCAGAGGGGCTCGTAGGGTTCCGTCGAAATCTATAGGGTACCCTAGGGGCCCATAGAGTCCCGTAGATTTCCGTAGGGACCTGTAGGGTTGTGTAAGTGCCTGCAGAAGTCTGTAGGAGTCTGTGGGATTCTGTAAGGTTCCGGAGGGTTCTGCAGGGTTCCGTAGGGACCCGTAGAGTTCCGTAGTGGCTGGTAAAGTTCCGTAGGGCCCTGTGGGGTTCTGTATGGACCTGTAGGGTTCCGTAGGGGCCTGCAGGGTTCCGTAAGTGCCCGCAGGTGTCTGTAGGGTTCCGTAGGGGTCTGTAGGGTTCCGTAGGCACCTGCAGTGTTCTGTAGGAGCCCATAGGGTTTTCGTGAGGTTCCGTTGTGTTGCTAAGGGTCTTGTAGAGTGCTGTCGGGTCCTGGAGTATTCTGTAGGGTTCCAGAGGGCCTCGTAGGGTTCCGTCGAAATCTGAAGGGGCCCATAGAGTCCCGTAGATTGCCGTAGGGACCTGTAGGGTTGTGTAAGTGCCCGCAGGGGTTGGTAGGAGCTTGTAGGGTGCCATATGTTTCCGGAGGGTTGTGTAGGGTTCCGTAGGGGCCTGTGGTGTTCCCTAGGGGCCTGTAGAGTCTCGTACAGTTCCGTAGGGTCCTGTAGGTTTCCATAAGCGCCCGCAGAGGTCTGAAGGGGCCCGTACTGTTCCGTAAGGATCCATAGGGTTCCGTAGAGCTTCGTAGGTTCCCTAGAGGCCTCTGGAGTACCGCAGGAGCCAGTAGTGTTCCGTAGGGTCCTCTAGGGTTGAGTAAGTGCCCGCAGGAGTCTGTAGGAATCCGTGGGATTCTGTAAGGTTCTGGAGGGTTCTGCAGGGTTCCGTAGGGGCCCGTAGAGTTCCGTAGTGGCTGGTAAAGTTCCCTAGGGCCCTGTACCGTTCCGTAACTGCCTGCAAGGGTCTTTAGGCTTCCGTAGGGGCTGGTAGGGTTCCATAAAGTTCCGCGGGTTCCTGCAGAGTTCTGCAAGTGCCCGCAAGGGCCTGTAGGGGCCCACAGTGTTTCTGCCAGGTTCCGTAGAGTTCCGTAGGGGCCATATTTTTCTGTAGTGGCTGGTAGTATTCTGTAGGCGTCTGTAGGGTTCCGTAGGCGCCTGCAGTGTTCTGTAGGAGCCCATAGGGTTTTCGTGAGGTTCCGTTGTGTTGCTAAGTGTCTTGTAGAGTGCTGTCTGGTCCTGGAGTATTCTGTAGGGTTCCAGAGGGCCTCGTAGGGTTCCGTCGAAATCTGAAGGGTTCCCTAGGGGCCCGTAGAGTCCCGTAGATTGCCGTAGGGACCTGTAGGGTTGTGTAAGTGCCCGCAGGGGTTGGTAGGAGCTTGTAGGGTGCCATATGTTTCCGGAGGGTTGTGTAGGGTTCCGTAGGGGCCTGTGGTGTTCCCTAGGGGCCTGTAGAGTCTCGTACAGTTCCGTAGGGTCCTGTAGGTTTCCATAAGCGCCCGCAGAGGTCTGAAGGGGCCCGTACTGTTCCGTAAGGATCCATAGGGTTCCGTAGAGCTTCGTAGGTTCCCTAGAGGCCTCTGGAGTACCGCAGGAGCCAGTAGTGTTCCGTAGGGTCCTCTAGGGTTGAGTAAGTGCCCGCAGGAGTCTGTAGGAATCCGTGGGATTCTGTAAGGTTCTGGAGGGTTCTGCAGGGTTCCGTAGGGGCCCGTAGAGTTCCGTAGTGGCTGGTAAAGTTCCCTAGGGCCCTGTACCGTTCCGTAACTGCCTGCAAGGGTCTTTAGGCTTCCGTAGGGGCTGGTAGGGTTCCATAAAGTTCCGCGGGTTCCTGCAGAGTTCTGCAAGTGCCCGCAAGGGCCTGTAGGGGCCCACAGTGTTTCTGCCAGGTTCCGTAGAGTTCCGTAGGGGCCATATTTTTCTGTAGTGGCTGGTAGTATTCTGTAGGCGTCTGTAGGGTTCCGTAGGCGCCTGCAGTGTTCTGTAGGAGCCCATAGGGGTTTAGTGAGGTTCCGTTGTGTTGCTAAGGGTCTTGTAGAGTGCTGTCGGGTCCTGGAGTATTCTGTAGGGTTCCAGAGGGGCTCGTAGGGTTCCATCGAAATCTATAGGGTTCCCTAGGGGCCCATAGAGTCCCGTAGATTTCCGTAGGGACCTGTAGGGTTGTGTAAGTGCCCGCAGAAGTCTGTAGGAGTCTGTGGGATTCTGTAAGGTTCCGTAGGGTTCTGCAGGGTTCCGTAGGGACCCGTAGAGTTCCGTAGTGGCTGGTAAAGTTCCGTAGGGCCCTGTGGGGTTCTGTATGGACCTGTAGGGTTCCGTAGGGGCCTGCAGGGTTCCGTAAGTGCCCGCAGGTGTCTGTAGGGTTCCGTAGGGGTCTGTAGGGTTCCGTAGGCACCTGCAGTGTTCTGTAGGAGCCCATAGGGTTTTCGTGAGGTTCCGTTGTGTTGCTAAGGGTCTTGTAGAGTGCTGTCGGGTCCTGGAGTATTCTGTAGGGTTCCAGAGGGCCTCGTAGGGTTCCGTCGAAATCTGAAGGGGCCCATAGAGTCCCGTAGATTGCCGTAGGGACCTGTAGGGTTGTGTAAGTGCCCGCAGGGG